>NC_054387.1:38066621-38271621 GCF_017654675.1 Xenopus laevis
TGAGATTATTATACAGTACATTGCCATAAATTCTAACTATTTGTAACTGTAACATATCATTAGCCAATAAATTAATCATTTTACAATAAGGGGCACATTTACAAAGCTCGAGTGAAGGATTCGAATAAAAAAACCTTCGAATTTCGAAGTGTTTTTTTGGCTACTTCGACCATCGAATGGGCTAGTTCGACCTTCGACTACGACTTCGAATCGAACGATCGAATAGTCGAACGATTTTTAGTTCGAATCGTTCGATTCGAAGTCGTAGTCGAAGGTCGAACTAGCCCATTCGATGGTCGAAGTAGCCAAAAAAACACTTCGAAATTCGAAGTTTATAATCGAAGTACTGTCTCTTTAAGAAAAACTTCGACCCCCTAGTTCGGCAGCTAAAAGCTACCGAACTCAATGTTAGCCTATGGGGAAGGTCCCCATAGGCTTGCCTATGTTTTTTGGATCGAAGGATATTCGTTCGATCGAACGATTAAAATCCTTCGAATCGTTCGATTCGAAGGATTTAATCGTTCGATCGAAGTATTAGCGCTAAATCGTTCGACTGATTTTAGTTCCTGGTCGAATATCGAGGGTTAATTAACCCTCGATATTCGACCCTTAGTAAATGTGCCCCTAAGGGTCAGGTTTATTAAGGTTTGAGTTCTGTTTTCCAAGAAAAATTCTACTTTATCGAGGTTATTTTTGAGTCAAAAATCAATTTTTTGGGTTCTTTAAAAAAAAATATATATTTTTCAAGACTTATTATACCCTGACCCTGGAAATAGCTTGAATCCGAAAATATACCAAAAGCTAAAACCTGTCGAGGTCATGTAGAAGTCAATGGCAGAGGTCTCTTGAACCATTTGAAGATGTTAATAGCCTTCATTATGTTTGAAATTTTTTCGGAGGGTTTTCTCGTAAACTGGATCAATTCCAATTATTTAAGTTTTTTTTTTTTGCCAAAAAATCTATTAATTAACAACCAACTCTCTGATACAAGTTTTTTCTTAAATTAGAAATCATTCAAGTTGTGAGTTCATTCAGTTTCATTCATCCCTGCCCTTTATGTCTTTAAAATGTATTTTTAAAATGTTGACAAATACAGAATAGGTTACAGTACGTCCACTGCCCCTTTTTAAAGCACATTTCTAAAAGATAAAAAAAAATATTAATGGTGTTTCAGAGTGTATTGTCAAATTGTGTTGATTAAAACGTATTATTAATGTATGGTTGAGAAATACAAAAATTGGGACATAGTAGCCATCTACAAACATAAAGGCACGGAAGGTGCCAAATACGTCTGGAATTTTGGATTCATATACAACTTGGGATGGTGCGCACTATAAACTCTGGGCTTTTTTAATCGAGTCTGCCAAAATATTACATCTATACTACATCTATTTAGGCAGTTTGCCTTCACGTTAATATTGGAATATTTTCTTTAGACTTGATCTGTGCAGACTCGTTTGATTTTTCTGCTATATATGTTAATGGTGCCTTTAGCACCCATTACATTTATAATCTGAGGTATCCCTCCCCCAACATGCAGCGCTGCTTGTTTTTAAGTTGTTTTTATTAGGGTATTTATGGCATGGTGTTGAATAAATATTGCCTTTTTACTTATGGTGACTTTGTTGTGATTTTCAATATTTACCTTTTAGGGCCTATGGGCTGGGGGTTTAAGTCCCAATTTTTGTATTTCTCATTTATATTGGTTTGTTTGTGTACACCCTGGCCCATATTGTCCTACATCATTATTATTAATATTGTTGGTTGGTATTTATAACTCGCTTGATAAATTTTGGTTTAGTTACATTAATGTATGGTTAATACATTTTTAAAACAGAGATGGTCGCTTACAGTAACTCAAGGCTGTTCTTATTTATTTGTTATTGGTAAGATGTAAAACCACTGAAAAGCACAACATATTTTGTAGTTTTGTGAAGTTTGACAGGCTTAACCTTGCAGATTTTCTAAATAATTTATGCTCCAAAAACTATGATGCCTATGGACACTGGCATCATTAGTAAAAAAAGCAGATATGCAAACTATTTATCACAATGGCTAACATCCAAACCACAAAGTAAATCTTCATAAAACTGAATCAAAATCGTCAGTTATTCTCATTCCTTAGAATCATTTGAATTTAATGCCAAATTAAATTGATGGCATGTAATACAAACTCACAATATATATATATATATATATATATATATATATATATATATATATATATATATATATATATATATATATATATATATATATATATATAAACACACACACACTAACATTTACAGCCCGTGTGTACAATTTACTATAATAACCTTCCTTTTACACTGCCTGCATTAAAAAAATTGCAGCAGAATACTTTAACTCAAAAAAGCACCTTACTTCTACTGGTTAAAACATCAACATCTGGAACTTCTTCTTAGGCTCACTCTATGCAAAACATCTTTGGAAGAATGAAAAATGTGTTGTGCCAAAATATGGCATAGCCACCATACATGTAGGTAGATACCCGATTCTCCACATCCTCTGAAGCACAGAAGATAAGGCATTGGAACGCCTTATGATGAATGCAGGCTATTTCAATGGTGACCCTTCAAGCACAGTCAGTTACGTAACTAGATATTACTGGGCCCCAGAGTAGATTATTTTCGATTATTTTTCAGGCCCCACAGTAAATTATTTTTCAGGCACGCAGGTTGACCAGTTTTACCAGTTTTTATTTAGTTGTATATGAATTAGGACCTCATGGGCTCCTATACCTCCTGGACCCCCCCTGCAGCCAAAGGGAATGCTTCCTCTTTAGTTACGCCGCTGAGCGTAGTGAAATTTGGGGCTTTTAAATGGAAAAAATTTGAAATTTGGTTGTAACAAAGCTGCTCAGAATTTGGGTTTCATTTTGCAAATTTGAGATGAATTATTGCCACAATGGAGTAACAAGTTGTGCAATACATGATATCCATTCGCAGATCACTAGGAGAACTAAAGCCCTGCTTACTCTAAGCCCCAGGGATACCAGCTCACCAGCCTCTGGCCTGTGTCACCTTCTGGTTCCCCATAATCATAATGACTTAATCAGTCACCTGGTCATGTTTCCCTTTTTTAAAAGTACAAAATAATATATTCCAGTATAACAATTTCTCGATATATATTTGATAATTCTTTGCTAGGTCTCATTATGATATGTAAAGGTTTAGATGTAGGGAGGCAACAAATAAAGATTTGGTTATATACAGTAGCTCATACCATTTCTTTTCCTCTGACTTTAACTTTCTTTGTTTGAAATTTTCAGATCAATTATGCACTCTGAATACCTCTGGAGTTATCTCTATGCTAATGGTGATGAAAGAAACATTGACACAACAGCTATACATTAGGCCATTTTAGAGATCTTTGTTCGGACGTGTACCATTGGACTTTTAGGCAATGGCATTGTCAGGTACATCACAGGGTTAAAATAAAAAAGCAGAAAACCCAAATCCACATTTTCAAAAACGGTGTATAGACAATGAGTGCTGCGCTAACAACAAACCTGTGAAGCAGAAAAACCATGGCGGTACATTGATATATATATATAAAAAAAGCTTGGGCTATGCACATGTGAGCCTAGTACATAAAACAAATTATGTGAAAACATATAAAAAGATGTAGTAGAAGTCATCAACAAAAATATATTAGCAATGTGTAAAGTGATTGCTTTCTGCAAACAATTCTGCATGCATTAAATATAGTTTAAGAGGAAGACAAATTGTGAATAGTTTGCACCAGTGCACATTGTAAGTAATACTGCTTAGTGCAAAAATCACCCAAAAATCCTTTTCCTAAATGTGCCATGTAAAATAAAAGTGTCAGTGCAATGGATGTCAGTTGGATATTATGAGATTGTAAAATGCAAATTATTCTTAATTATACAGATTATTTTTCTGTCTGCCCATAATTTTGTATTCATTTTCACCCACCCTACTACTGTGAGCACATAGTACAGTACAGGACCAGTAACAACAAAAAATAGAAGCGTTTTAAGGGTATAGTATTCCCTTAGGTTAACTGAATAAGGCTTGTGCAGAACATATGTTTTACCTATTGTTTTAATTCTAAAATACAGTATCTATGGTTTCTATTATGTCTTGCTCTAAAAAAGGAAAACTTTGTTCCCAAGGAGTAAAGTCAGACAAACAAGCTGTCACTGAGAAGCCTCTATATAATATGTAGCCTGTTCCCCAAGCTACAGTCTATTATTATTTGAAATAGTTAAGAAGATAGTTAAGAAGATAGTTAAGAAGAGGTGCATTGAGAGTCATTGAGGTGCAGGAACATGGCCTTATGTTATAGCTTCAAAAGGCTTAAATAAATTCATTACCTATTTCCATTCAGCACCTTTATTGTCATTATGTCATACTTATTATAAGGTTATGTTGTGTTTTTTGTGAAAAATTTAATTAAAAATTATAGTTTTTTCAAGGGTAGTTTACTCACATTTTTCTGGTTAAAAAAGAACTTACATTTTTGGAGATTTATTAAGCCTCGAAGCTGCATGGTCATGTAGAAGTCAATGGCAGAGGTCCCTTGAACTATTTGAAGATGTTTTTTGCCTTCATGGTTTTTGGGTTTTATTCAGTGGTTTGAACATTCGATAAATTTGAGTTTTTCTCCTGATTGCATTTATTTGAGTTTTTTACATTCAGGTTTTTGCATAAATATGCAAACATTCAGGTGGTGAGTTTATTCGAGGTAGAAATAATGCTTCTGAATTTAAGTTACATTCCCCCTACAGTAGTAAAGTGAAAGAACAGAAACTTTAATTGCAACCATTTGAATCTGTATTTCAAGTGGTTTAACAGGAAGTTAGTTAGTTCAATAATACTGCAAGCTTTATTTCCACTCTAGAAACCAAAGAAATCAGAATTATATGTATATTATTTTTCAAGTGATAACACAAAGCATTTTGATATGACAATGCTATATAAGGCAGGGAGATATCCAGTTTTCATTTCTTTTTGTACTTGCACTGGTAGATGTAGTTTTTACTACAGACAGGCTACAAGCTGTAATAGGTAAGTAGCATCATCATAAGAATTTTGGCTTTTATAAACATTTTAGGCAGTAGATTGTATTTTTCAATGAAAGCTTCAAAATTTAATGTGTATATTGAAGACACATGCTAGTACAGAAAAAATATATAATGACAAAGTAATTTAGCTTGTAAAAAGCTAAAGGGATACTGACCTCATTGCATATCATGCCTATGCCTGTTTTATTCCCTGGATAATTTGTCCTGGGTGGCTCCCTTTTTTAATGTAACTAAAACCACATCTATTTATTTTTGCCCTTGGTACATGTCACTTCTTGGTTGGCTGCTTGGACCGCCAATCATGGCAACCTAAGCTTGTGCTCTAGAAGCCTGTATGCCAACAGGGTGAGTATATTTCCTTCTAAAGAAAATGTTGGTTTTCTTAAAATCTGGACTTTGGGTTGCTAGTACAAAATGTCAATTTTGAATGGCTGTTCCATACAAGAATTACATTTTTTAAGTGGATCTGTCACTCAGACACAAAAATCTGTATAATAAAAGTCCTTATCAAATTAAACATGAAATACAATTTCTATTTTTTATTAAAGCATTCATTGCTGTTGTAAGCTCATTGAAAAATCTCAGCTGTCAATCAAATATTGTCTGCAGACAATTACTTTCACTTTCCATTCAGCTCTTCCTAGATGTCACTGCTCTCCTCACATTCCCCCGCTATCTTCACCATTTAATTCGGTAACCAGTGCATGGGGATGGACATTAGGTCCCCCATTCTGGTGCACAGACAAGATTCTGAGATGATGCAAAGGCTTTGCCTTAATATACAGTGTCCACAAAATGGTTCATGCCTGCTTGCTATAATTATGAATTCCCAGACCAAAGGAAACAAGATTCTAATAATTTATATAGTGTAATTAAAGTTCATTCTGCTTGATTAATGTGATAAAATAGTATTTTGAATAACTTTTGTGGGTGATGGGTCCCCTTTAAGAAAAAGGTGCCCTATACAGAATAAGTGGTTCTAAGGAATATGAGCACAACTATGTCTCAAACATGTTATACTGGATCGCTTTATGGTTTGATTTATTATGTGACTATTTGCTTCCATCTGCAGTTGCTGTCATTAAGCATCAGGAACATACTATGCATTTTGTTGTAAAAGTAACTGCTCTACTTGTTTCCTATAAGAGTGTATCATTAGTCCTTCAGGACCAAGCTGCACCTGAAGAGAAAGACTTCAGGTTCCAGTGCTATGGCTGAAGGTTCCTGTTAGGTGAAGACAACCAGGATCATTGTATCTACTTGGACTATGCTTGATGGTCTCCAAAAGACTATGGACTTGCATCTTCTTGGTGAGCATCATTATCTTACTTGCTTATGTCTTTCAGGATCCAAGTGACGCTGCACCATCAAAAGTACGCACACTTAATTGCACCATTCTACAGTTAATATTGTTAAAAGAGATCTATATGACAAATTAGCTAAACCACATGATAATGCTCATTACTATGTAGCTTATGGTAGTCACCTCTCTTTATATTTCTACTTGTTGTATATTCATGCACGCTTCTTTTATTGCACACCTCCTAGTTAAAACAGGATGCCAGCAAAGGTAGCACTAAAGCCCTGTTTGATATCCCATGGGTTAAAAGGTGTTGCATTTGGAAGGTCTTTAGCCAGGTCTTTAGTCAGATCTTTGAATGTTGCTTGACAATGAAAATTAAGACACCTGGGTTATGAGCTTCAGAAATTAAAGAAAGAAGTTCTGTAGCTATCTCCCTGCTTGCCAAGATGGTTTAGGCACTATAGTCAAGATAATGTTTGTAACGACATTAATGACACTTATAATGTAGAAGAAAAAGTAGAAAAACATTTAGTTAACCAAATAAGGAGGTTCTTGCTAATCACACTGAACATGTTTTCATGGCTGAAAGGTATTGATGGGTGGTATTTTTCTTCATTTCTTTATTGTTTAGTATTTACATTATGTTGTATATCTGTTAGTATAACTAACAACAGGGATAACTGTAATAGCTGATCCTGTATAGGCAAATTTCACCAGCAGCATTGTGCAATGCTTACATTGTTGGTACTGTCCCAATATTTTAAGTCCCTGAGTCCAGAACTTCAATTTAACATTCTGGGAGAAGTTTCTTACAAGCTTATCTTTGTGTGCTGTGACCAAGAAAAGTCTATAAACACCCTGTGATTCTTTTGTTTGGTATTCTCACTCCTGAAAGTGCACAATCAATGCAGCTTGTATCTAATAAACTTCATCTTTCTACCACAAGTGATCTCTGGCTTCTGAATTTCCATCTACATTTAGACCAAAAGTAAAGCAGTTTTATACAATACTATAATGGTGATTATACATCTTGATGAATCTTAGGAGCAGATTTATTAATGCTTGAGATTCCAGGCTTGAGCAATCATTTACCAAAGCCACGCATGTTCCTGACTCACAAATGGTCTCCGTATGTGGTTACATCAGCCTGCTGCCAATCTTTTTTTTCCCTAAACAGGTTTTAAGAAAAAATAAGAAGCTTTTTGAAAAACCCACATGGGTAAAAATGAAACTGATCAGCAGCAAGCCAGGTAATCAAACAGAAAAAGCATGCCTTAGTTAAGGAAGTCACACATGGCTTCAGTATACATTTGCTGGAGCTAATACATTAGCCCATAATGTAGTTTGAATTAAATTTTAGTTTTACATAAGCCTGTAGGAAAAGTAACGATCAAAATTTAGTGTTGCATGGCATTTACTACCTACAGTGCAGGGTGTAAAGTGCAAAAAAATGGGTGCAAACTAACAAGTTCTTTGCACCATTTACTCTGTCTTGCAAGTAAAAGAACTGACGCAGGTCTCTGTGCTCCATTTCAGAATTAATACAGTGCTGTCTGAGGTTTTTGGAGACACTTGCAGTAAAGCAGAACAAAAGGCAATGTTTAAAGAATATTCTTTTTATTTTTATAGGTGTATAATGCAATGGGAAATACTAATTTGTTACAATATATGCCCACTTTAGTAATTACTGTTAAGGGGAGGAAAAGGAAGATGAAAGCAATCATGAAACACAATACTCGCCCATGCCCCCCTAAAAGATATACATTTATAGAATATATCAACAAAATGATAGATCTTAAGAGGTGATTTTGTCTTTTTTAGCATATAATCAGTTATACAAGCCCCAGCATTTTTTTGAATCAAAATAACAAGTATTTAAAGACAGCAGAGTAAGCCACGAGATCCTGATCTGGAGGCAGGGACATCACCGGTGGAGAGAAGGGTAGAGTAATACGGTGTGCATCAAAAAATTCCCCCTGTGAATGGAGAATGTTATTAAAGATTATACATAGGTGCTTAAGATAAAGTAGGTTTCACTTTAGGAATAATGTATATTAAATCTGTACTAAACCAAAACCTTCCTTATTTAAATACGGAATCGTCTGTTACCATGTGAGTATATTTAATCTTGTTGGCATTAAAAACTATAACTTGTGTCAACTCAATTTCCATCACAGAAGGAGGTTCATTCAGAGACTAATCAAAAGTCGATATGTGGTCAATTTTTGTAGTCACTTTTAAAACAGGGACCACTACATTACTGTTTTTATGTTTTTAATTATATGGTTTTTGCTCTGATTTTTATTATTTCATGTATGCTATATTTTTACAATGAAAACTCCTGAGGAATTTAAGACAGGAAAAAATATTTAGTTACTGTATTTACATCCCATACACAAAACTACTTCAGAAAATATGGAATCCAGTCTTTTGTCATACCATTGTGCATAAGTGGTTGATTACCTGGTAGATTCTGCAGAAGGGGTAACAGTTGAGTATTAATAGCCTGAGTAATTTCTGGGCAGATCTAAAGGAAAAGAGAACAGAACAGAGAGGTTATTAGCCAGATTTTAGAGAAATTACATAGTAGTTACTAAAACCATTGTAATAACCCCCAGTAACCGATTAGGCATGAGCTCTAACCATTTCCACTACAACAGGTACAATCTTACAAGTCTTAACACACCATTGTTCTTATAAGTAAACCTTAGAGTGATAGAGACGAAGAAATATTTTTTACCACGAGTGAAAAATCTAACAGAAATACTAATTCGCAGTTGGAACACATTAATTACTATTAATTAATGTGCCACTTTGCTTTCCGAAGTTGTCCATAGTTTCCTCGCAAGGCAACTTTGGGAAAACAAAATGGCAGATATATTTTCTCCACCGGGATTTACATTATTGCCTGTGGGAAAGCATTTGCAGGAGATTAAGAGATTAAATCTCTATGTGTGCCGGCACCCTGCCTTGTCATTAGTAAATAAGCCCTACAATGTTTTTTAAAGCCTTGCTAACTCATTTGACCTTTACACAAAAAAGATCAAATTCTACATTACAGTTTCCAAGTTACAGGTACCTTGTTCTCCAACAATGTTTTCAGTTCTGATTCAACCTTGTTATGGAAAAGTTCAACCAACCAACTGCAATATAATGAAACATGTAAATTATTTACGGTTACCATATTCTTACTTTGTACTTGAAAGATTTTAAAGGTTTTAAGATAAGTACAATATAACTTGGTCCCAATCCAATAGAAGTTATGCTGTACCTATGATCAATTTACAATATTAATTACTATTAATTACAATCTTTCAAAAAACCCATATAAATTATTCTACACTGTATTTAGCACAGCTGCTATATATTGAGGAAGTTCTTTAACTATTCTTTGTCCTATTTCCTGCTAACTACTCAATTTGAACCTTCAGAAACAAACACAGTAATCCAGAACAGTTACGTATATAGTTAAGGAAATATATTTAACAACTGCTAATAAATTCCATAGGAATCACTGCAATATGTGACATATGATCTTAATATGTAAAACCAGTTTGAATGGAATCACGCCCCAGTTTCGAATACCTAATATGATTGAGACTTACCCTATAGTTCCAGACATGTGCACCTCAACATTGGAAATATGGGCGCTGCATTCTGATAGGGAAATTGTTGGTTTACCAGATCCATCTTTCCCCAAAATAAGTCCAACGGAAATGCTGAGCCCCTTGACTTTGATATTAAAGGTGCCGTCTTCATGTCTACCAATAAAAACAGGACTGAAATGCAAGTTGCCATACTATATCAGAGGTAGTCTTTACAAACCATGGAAGTAAGTTTAGCTAGGTGCCCATTCTGTTGACTTTAGTAAAGTGGTAAAATTTTATCTTATGTCACCCTAGTCCATTATAGTAGGTAAAACACCTTGACTACAAAGGCGCATCAAAGTCAAATGGCAGAGGGACCAAAATCAGTAGGTCATACTTAGTAGGGGTAAATAAAATGTCTGTAGGATGGCATAGAATGTTAGGAATACTTATTCCTATGTTCAAAATAACATCAGATTACTCTTAGGTTATGTGTCATTTCATATCTACAAAGTTTGTATCAGGATTTCCCTACTGTGTCTGCATTAAAAGCAATATAGTAAAGCATGCACTTTTATAGTAGTACAGTTATGTCTTACATAAATCCAAAGCGAACCTCCCATCGTCCATCAACATCAATTAAAACCCCGGAGATAGATAACTTCAGACCAGAATTCGGTAAAGGACTGACTTGGTAGTTGGGCAACTCGACCTTTTTTAAAGCCAGGCTGCCAAGAAACAATGTTAAAAGAACTAGTAACTAATAGAGAACAGTTCTTACTAAAGCCTAAAATGAAGGTCAAGAGCTATGAAAATGAACTATAAATAGTTAAGGAGAGAAGATACAGTGTGCAGAACTGACTTAATAAATAGGCACAGGGGGTATTTGGCCAGTGCCCAACAGGAACCCCATTTAATGTATAATAACTTTAATATAGCATTCTGTAGAAACTGAAAAGCAATAATTGTTCCAATATCAGTTTCTGTTCTTAATTTTCGTCACTTTAACTTTCTCAAAAATCCCATCATTGGAATCATTGATCTGGGCCCACCAGTGATTTAAGGTGACTTGACTGTATGAAGCAGCAGTATTAAAGTATTGTAACCCACTAAGGGCTACGGCAGATGGAACATAGTCGGCCATGCTTAATCGCCTCCAGCGTGGATGACAAAACATCCAAGTTTACCTTCCTACCAGAATTAATGTAAGTCGCCAGAAGTAAAACATATGTATCGCCCGAATGTGACTCTAAAGCGTGCTGGATGAGATTAAGCATCAACAAAATGTCCAATTTACCATTACCCTAACAAAGCTGTGAAGAGGGAGTGGCATGCATTTAATTTTAACAATATATGAGAGTTCTGAGAGAATTAAAGAGTTCAAACTAGGATACCCTTCTGTTTTGTATGTTTTAAATGTAGGTAATGTTCTTCTGGCATAATTTCAGTACCATTAAAAGGAAAATTGCTGCATATCGAAGTATTACTGCTTTGCATCTTGTGCCACGGTCACACGTGGAGTCCTATTTTTTTTCACCTATATAAGCAGGAGTCTTCACTCACCTATATAATTTGTACTTGGCACTTCCCAGGAACCCAAATTTTTGTGAGCCTGAAAATTCTGGCAGTTGAATCTGATATAGTTGCTTCTGCAGTAAACTCACACCTTCCTTAAGGACTGTAGTGGAGATAATGCATTCATTCTGTTAGTGAACCGTTTGTTATTATTCTGTGGCTTACTTTACTGTGCAGTGGGAAGAAATTTTGACATGTGCTATTGATTTATATAAAAAAATACAATTATATCAAAGAAAGCCTGTTTTATTAATTGCTACAGTATAAACATGAGGTTGATATCACAACATTGTGTAGAAATTATCTATTTTACATAACTAATATTTACACAAGAATACTAGACTATTGGGGAAATGTAATGCTTGTGACGGCCATTGCGTACCAAGAGAATTAAGAGAATTTGACCTCTACTACTTCCTCGCAGGGTTTGAGAACAAATGGCTTTACTAAACATTCACATTGTATGTAATAAAATTCAGCAATCACTAAGCATTATTTGCATCAAAATAGCCAGAGCAGGTGTTAACGCTAATCATTGCTTAGCGATAATCATTGATGTAATATTCGCCAGTAAACAACTTTACATTGTGAGCAGCGCTAAAAATTCACACGAATGCATTTTTAAACAATGCTTGCAACTTAAATTCCCCCTTATGTTACTGTGCCATGTTTGAAACAATTTATCAATAAAGGTATGGGATCCATTATCCAGAAACCCGTTATCCAGAAAGCTCCAAATTACGGAAAGGCTGTCTCCCACAGACTCAATTTTATTCAAATAATTCAGCATTTTAAAAATGATTTCTTTTTTTCTGTAATAATAAAACAGTAGATTGTACGTGATCCAAACTAAGATATGATTAATACTTATTGGAAGCAAAACCAGCCTTTTGGTTTTATTTAATGTTTCCATAATTTTCTCGAAGACTTATAGTACGAATTAGTAAAAAAAATACCGTTATCCCAAAAAAGATCCATTATCCGGAAAACCCCAGGTCCCGAGCATTCTGGATAACAGGTCATATACCTGTACAAGGTACAGGAGTGACAGCATGGTTCAATGCGAAGTCCTGATTTAATGCCAAATTGGGAGCTATCTGCAAAGAGCTTTTATGATCTCCCCATGTCTGTGTGGGCTTCCTCTGATCACTATGGCTTCCTCCAACATTTAAATCTTACAGTCAGGTTTGCTGTCTCCTGATGACACTGGCACTGAACTCAATGTAAATCTGTGTTAGTTAGTCGTTGCCAGTATATAAATAAAACATAATAGAATAATATAAATACAACCAGGATCATTTGATTTGTCAACCAAATCAGAGAGGCCTATTTATCATAATTCAAATTTGTATGTTATAGGTTTTTTGTACTTCAAAATATTTACAAAAAAAAATTCAAATGTTTGCTTATTTAGTTAAAACATTCCAAAAATTTGTACTCTATCATTTTCAATGGGTCAAATTTAAAAATTGCATTGAGAAAAGAATTTAAATTTGCTAGAGACAGCCCATATTGACTTTTCAAAAGTTTTACATTCTAATTTTACACTCTGAATAAATAGTTTTTGAAAGCATAATTCAAATGCAGGAGTTTTAGCATCAATAAATTCTAATTCCATCCAAAAATTTAATTGTTGATAAATAACTCCATAAGTGGCCCAAAAAAACTCTGCGACCCTCTAAACGTTACAATTTGCAAAGGACAGCTACCATTGACTTTTATATGACCTCTCCGGCTTTCAGATGGCAAAATTTTGTGTTTTTTTGTGGTTTTTCCTCTTAATAAATATCAAATTTTTCGTACTTTAGAGTAGTTTGTTAAACAAGTTTTAGCAATAAAAAAAATACAGACATTAGTAAATTGGCCCCATAGCGTCTGAAAACTAAAAATCATTATATAGGAAGACACAAAGCAGCAACATTCAAAGCAATGTACAGGCACAGGGAAACAAACAAAGTAAAGTGTCCCAGGATGAAAAGCAGTGTATTTCCCAACCATCTTATTATTTGGTTTCCTCTTTTTGGAGAAATATGACACTTACAGTTGTCCAGTCCTTTCTGTTTGAATATCCCCGCAAAGTCTGGCTTCTCTTTATCCACTGCCCCCACAAAGGCGGCCATAAAAAACAAAAAGGTTAACTTGTAGGTGAAGCCCATGTCTGCTGTGTGTGAGGTACCTGGCACTCAAACAAATAAGACAAGTCTTTAGTGTGCCTAAAACTCATCCTATATATATGTTCAGTCAAGGCAATTTAAAGGCTTAACAAGGAAGGAAACAGGAATGAGGAACTGGAGCCATTCTGGGTTGACTGGTTTTGATGCACCTATTCTGTTTTACCAGATGGAAAATTCTCTGCTTGGTGCTACAATTTTTCATTCACATTTTTACTTTCCAGTATTGAAGCCTATTATTACACCTCCAATTTTTCTGGTTGAGTTTTTAATGAAGAAAACTCAAATTTTAGAGGGGAAAAACTTGAATTTTTAGAAATTTCATTATACCCCAAAGCTGCTAAAAATCTAAATCATAAAATACTTCAGCTAAAACCTGTTGAGGTCATGCAGAAGTTAATGCCAGGTATCCCTGAAGATGTTCTGGATATCGGTATTTGTGCTGGTTTTCATCCAATAATCTGATATATTTGAGCTGTCTCGCCGACAATACAATTGAATCGAGTTTTTGGATTCAAATTGACGGGCAATTTTTTTTTTTTTTTGCAACATTGTTGAGCAGATTTTTTGATAATCTAGTTAAATTCATGGATGGGAGTTAAGTCGATTTTGTTTTAATAAAAAAATTAGATATATTTGAGTTTTAGCAAATACCTCTCTTAAGAGACATGCAGGGACAGAGGAGTAATGAAATGACAAATTCAGATTTTGAAAATGTGTACTTCCTGCTACTTATTTATGGTGCTGTCTCATTTGTGGCTGCGGACTTCTTTAAAGGAGATTTAGACCTGATGTACTACCTACCCCCATATTATCCCCATAGTGGATATCCTAAAAAGTATTTTTTACACAGAACCTCTGTCCCCATGGGATAACAAATACATGTATCACCTTCTACAATTTACCTTGGAGCTAAATTGGTTTCAGTTTTTATTTAATTTATTTTATTTAACTGTAATCATCTAAGTACCTTCTGTTTTATTATTATATTATAGATTCATCTACATGGTCAATTTTCCTTTGCACTTTTATCTTTCTGCATGAAACAACATATACAATGGAATATGTATACCCAAGTGTATTTTTACAAAAGTGATTTAAAAAAAAAAATACAGAATAGGTTACACCCTACATCAAACAACATGCTCATTACCCCTTTTTAAAGCACATCAGCATCTTATTCTAAATGATAAAAAAAACATTTATTAATGGTGTTTCAGCCTATATTGGCATATTATGTTAGCTTCTTCTTTGGTTAAAGGACTGCTACTGTTTGGCCCAAAAATTTAAATTTGTTATATTCCCAAAAGCTGAGCAAGGATTTCAAACAATATTTACACATCTGGATATGGGGCAAGATTATGACCAGTCATAAATAGAGATACATAATTGGAGTAATATATGCCTGGTCTAGTTATGTAAAGCAACCAGTGAAATTTCACAGTGAAAATGATGGGCATAGATTCTTCTGGGTGAAAAAAATTGTTGCGTTTCAAAAATTTGTCTTGCATTTCTCGCATATCAAAAAAATGGTCACCCATAGACTTCAGTTTTCACATGCATATCTATTACCTGAGCTGTAGGCAAGATTTCCCAAAAATTAGGACAGGGCCCACACTGTATTTACTATTCAGCTCTTGAAAAACTTTTAGATTGTGCTATTAAAACTGGATTTTTGTTGTATCAATTGCTTTAATTGGAGAGCACTTTAAGATGTAGCGTTATAAACTTAATTCATAAATTAGTATTAGGTAATGAAAAAAACGTAGGACTTGTAAAGAACTATCCAAGACTATATCAATAAAAATTCAACATTCTACAGTAATTACATTGATTAAATATGCAAAGCAAGGGAAGGGAAACACCCTGCACGTATAAGGGAAATAGAAGCAATTAGAAATTACTAGGGACAAAATAACAGCAGGACTAATAATTCAGGTAGGACCAGTAACTACCAACAATTCAAATATATGTGTTGATTATGGGCTGCTAGAAAGTAGGCTTTAAAATGTTCAGATCAATTATGGACCTATTACACAATGGTACTGTAATCTACATCACCGGGTTCAAAATTAAAAAGCATAAATCTGCTCTGGAGTTTCATTAAATATTTTGTCGCAAAATAACACTGTGTGATCGTGAAATTTTATTACATACACTGCGAATGTTCGCACAAGCCATTTGGTTGCAAACTTTGAGATTACGTTTTTAAGGTCTGTAATCAGTCAAAAAGGGTGCAAACGGTTGATAGCGTTCGCAAGCATCTTTGCGCAGGTTTTTGTCGCTAGCGAAACATATTACGTTCCCCCATTAGAGTATGGCTTCAAACATTTGATACTTTACAAAATAATACAGTTGCAAAAGGCTCACTAAAGGCAATATATTGTTTGATATTATGCAAATAATTGTATCAAATAATGTTTATACATGATATGCATAGTCTTTTTATGGAGATAAAACATGGGGGTGCAGTGCTTTACAACAAAGAACCCTGGGGCCAGTGTGTTTTTTATGGAAAGGCACACCTCTAAGCTATTCACAAACACATTTTGAGTCCAAAGCACACAACTAATTGTGGTGCATACAAAAGAATGTTGAGTTGTTTTTTATTTTTACCCAGCCACTATTGGGCACACACAGCTTTAAGTGCATATAATAAAGATAATTTAATTCAACTTTGCACCTTAACCCTTGTATTAAAAAATAAAAAATGTGACCGTTGATAAATAACCCTGTAGCAGAGTAGGGTGCTACACGCTGACCATCTATGTCTGATTAGCCTGAGGTGGCTAATCAGGAGCCCTTAAACCCCAGGCTGGTCAGTCTCTGAAGAACTCATACTTATACCTGTTGATGCCAGCTAAAATAAAAGCCTTTTTTTTAAAGAGACTTTTGCTGTCCTGGCGTTTACTCTGTGGGAACCTATCATAAACCCCCTAAATGTACTTTTTTTTCTTAAATGTCCTAAATTGCTGTGTTTTTCAAAATGGAGTATTTGGTGTAGCTGGTGAGTTTTCCTCAGAGATATAACTAATATTTGAGCAGCACAGAGCTAAAAGCTGTTGCACGGCACTGTGAAAGATACTGATTGCCGGATTCAGGTAGGACATATATTTCTGCAATGTAAATGATTTTTCATAGGATTTATTCTTCAACTTTCTGGGAAACCTATTTGACAATTTATCAACATATATCCACACAATGGCCTAAAAGATATATGTCTGTGAATTGTCAAATAGGGTTACAAGAAAGTTGGGACCTGTTATGACAGTTATAGACAGAACCTCCATTCCCGTGAGATAACAAATACAGGCATAAACATCCACTGCTTACCTTGTAGCTACATTGATTTAAGTTTCTATTTAATTTCTTATATTTAACTGTAAACATCAAAGTTCCTACTGTTTTATTAAATTATTATTAGACATCAATCTGCATGCTAAAGAATATTTTCTTTGCACTTTTATCTTCCTGTAAAAAAAGTCTGTTCACTGTAAATCTGCTAGAAATAATGTATACAAAAGAATGTGTACGCTAATGTACTCTAATGTCTTTAAAAATGTTTTAAAGATTTTGACCAATACAGAATATGTGTCACGTTCGGCACCCTATATCCAGAACCCAAACTAAGCTCCCTGGTCTCAGCTCTCACTTCTGCCTTTAACTGCCGCCTTTCACCTACGGAGGAGCCCTCGGCTAATTGGATGCCGCCAGGTCTTAACAGCCCGGCCTGCCTGTTCCTAGTGGTGTTCTCAGGCCCGGATTTGCGGCAAAGCCACATAGGCCCGGGCCTAGGGCGGCAAAGAAATAGGGGCGGCATGCCGCCCAGCCGCCGTTCAACTGCACCAGCTGCACCGGCGTTTTTTCGCCGGCGCGCTGGGAAGGCGGGCGCTAGGACCGCGCGGCCGCCTGGTCGGACCGCACGGCCTAGGGGCGCCCAGAAGTGAATTCCGGTGCTGGGTGTTCTTCCTTACAGTATCCTGGTGAGACGATCACCCCCTTTGCTCGGCCAGAACCGTTAACTTTGCTCCTCTCTCAGAAGTGGCGGTGGACCCCGCTGCCCACTAGACCACCAGGGAGGGAGGTCAGGGAGTCCTGACAATATGTTATTCAAACATAATGTCCACTGCCGCTTAAAGCACAATTTTAAAAGATAAAAAATATATTAATGGTGGTTTCAGAGTGTTTTGGCAAATTATGTTTAGTTAAAAATGTATTATTAATGTATGATTCATAAATTATTAAAACAGAGATGGTCACTTACAGTAACTCAAGGCTGTTCTTATTTGTTTGTTATTGGTAAGAAAACCCACTGAAAAGCACAAAATATTTTGTACAGTTGAAAGCTGTTATATGTATGGATCAAAACTTCAAAGTGAAAACAGAATTATAGCTGTTTGTTCCTAATTACGAGAAAAGTTTGATCCAATCATGAAATCTATAGCTTCATCTTTGGTTAAAGGGCTGCCACTTTCTTTATTGTTGCTTTAATGAACTAAATCGGAATAGTATGGCAAATAAGCAATGATCCCAAAGCTGAGCAAGGATTCAAAACAATATCTACACATCTGTAAAAGGGACAAGCTTTTTATTTCAGTCATAAATAAAGCTACCTAATGATATCAACCAGTCAGGAAAAAGCAAACTGCTGTTTGGCTGCAATAAGTGGCAACAACCTGGCTTAACGTTGCAGGTTTCTAAATAGTCAAATTACTTTTCAACAAGTTAATTAAAATGGCAGCAGAATACTTTAAGCACATTCCTTCTACTGGTTCATCAACATCAACATCTGGAACGGCTTCTTAGGCTCACTCTACGCAAAACTTCTTTGGAAGAATGGAAAATATTTTGTGCCCAAATATGGCATAGCCACCATATTAAGACACAGGAACAATACCATGTTTATATTGGGGGGGGGGGGTAATGAACCATTAAAACAGCATATTTTAAGCTTTTTTTAATGCTAACATTAGGAGATATGTATAGCCATCCCAATTTTTGTCCATAAATCCTGCGTTGTAGTTGTAAATCCCCATTGGGACATATATGGACATACAGAGTTGGGGGATTGTTCTATTAGTTGGTTATGAATCCACAAGATGGAGCCAGTTGTGGATGATGGGTGAAGGCAAGCTTTTCAGTTGGTGACCCTTCAAGCGTAATTAAATTTGGGGCCTGTGAATGGAAAGCATTATTCCTTTTTATAAAGGATTTTGAGAAATAAATAATTTATTAGTGTGCTTCCTCAACATACTTTTCTAGCCAACCCCTCCGTAACATCTTAACAACTGGGTTAACTCCTCCGGTATCAGTGGGTCACAGAAGGAAAGTTCCTCAGTATAAAATACCCTCCCTATTCCTGCTCCGTGTCTTTTTTCTTTCTGTCAGCAGCTGCAGACTCTTACCAGATGGGGAGTTTTCTCTGACTCCCTACCCATCCGATGCCGCACCGTTCAGCCTCCAGAGGAGTGTCCCGGTGCTGGGCCCTGGAGGTCAAGGGTTCTGAACTAGCTTCGTTATCAATGGTTCACTTTGCATGTTCCCCACTCCATCTGAGCAGATATCTGCCTGGTTAATTTCAGAGGTGGCACTGACATCACTCTATGCGCCACTGTTAAGGTACAAAGTCACGGCTTGTAGAGGAGCTTGCCCACAGCCATTTCTGCCTGCATGCCAGTTGTTTAGCCACCCTTACAATGAGTATGTCTCTATCTCCTGTGCATTTACCTCCTCCTGATGAGAGAACGTGCCTTACCTGTTATGAGTCACTGCTTAAGGACATGAAATTCTGTAAAGATTGCATTTTGCAGTTCCTTGCTGCCCGTCCTTCTAAAGGTTCAATGCCTAAAAGAGTTGTTTGTCGAGAGGTTCCTGAACTGGAGGATTCTCCTAAGGAGGAATCCTGTTTGAAGGATGTGTTGGACAGGATAAAGGAGGCAGCAGCAGAAGGGGTTAAACAAGCTACTTCAAAGAAAAGGCCTAGACCTTGCTGTCAAGCTATCTCAGGAGCGGATTCTGAATATTCAGGCAGAGGTTGCCAAGACACAGCAATTGACACCGATTTCAGCAAGACAAACAATGAGACTTTTAGGTCTAATGGCCTAATAGTCTTTTAGACCTATGGGACAGATATCAGAGAAACTGGGCTCAGCTTCTTCCTCTGCCTCATACAATCAAAACCAATCTCCTGTCGTGGTAGAACAAAATCTGTCAAATGGTTTTCCTCTTCAAGATCCCTACTGGATAGAAATCTACACAGATGCTTCAGCGGAAGGCTGGGGAGCTCACTGCCTTGGGTGTTCGGCCCAGGGGTGTTGGGAGTCAAGTCTAGCAGATGTGCCCTCAAACATCTTAGCGATCTGGGTGGTCTTCAAAGCTTTAAAGCCTTTTCAGATATTATAGAGGCGTCTTCTATAAAAATAAAATCCGACAATATTTCAGCTGTCATTTACACTTCTCATTTACACAGTCTTACACTTCTCCAAGAACTAAAGCCTATAATGGTCTGGGGAGAAGATCATCTTAAGAATATAACAGCAGTTTACATACCAGGGAAAGTAAATCAAATGGCATATATATGCTTCTGAAGACCCCTAGATTATACAGAATAAGAACTAAACTGGAAAGTATTCAGACTAATCACTCAGAAGTGCGGTCTTCCAATCATAGACTTAATGGCCACTCCCCAGAATACCAAGTTGCCCAGGTTTTATTCCAGATACCCTTATCCACAATCAGAAGCAGTGGATGCTTTAGCCCAGGAGTGGGAGGGCAGTCTAATGTAAATCTTTCCGCCCCTTCCCATGATCTTCTTGGTGCTTCGGAATATTCTGTTTTTACAAGTTATAGCCATTCTTCCAGATTGGCCTCGATGGCTGGAAACCCTTCTCCGAAGGTTGTGAGAGAAGAACCCCTTCATCCTTTTACCAAGGCATGGAGATTGAGAGGGGAAGGTTAGCCAGGTTGGGCTGTTCCGCTGAAGTGATTTTAACTCATCTCAGGGCCAGGAAGGCCTCTACTTGCTCCCAGTATTAAAAGGTTTGGGACCTATTTCAAGCTTAGGCCAAAGAGATCAATCATGATCATCTTAATCCTTCCACTAACATGGTGTTCCAGCAGACCGGTTTGAGTAGAGGGTTGTCTTGGAATTCTTTTAAAGTTTAGATATCAGCTTCATATGCAATTTTCAAGTACGAGGTGGGCTGAAAATCCCTTAGTTGTTTGTTTTTTGGCAAAAGAAAAAGATGGCCTATTAAAACTCTCTGTCCACCCTGGGACCTTCCTCTTGTGCTGAAAGCTTTGTCTTTAAAGCCATTTTTTTCCTTTAGAAGATATCTCCTTATGGCATCTGACTCTAAAGACTGTGCTGTTAGTAGCCATTACCTCTGCAAGGAAAATTAGTGAGCTCAGAGCACTTTCGTCCGAATCTCCTTACACTTTCTTCTACCCAGAAAAAGTAGTATTAAGGACTTCTTACCCAAAGTTGTTTCTACCTTCCATTGAACCGATACTTTTACCATCTTTTCATCCAGATCCTCCTTCTCAAGAGGAAACTTTTTGGAGTAACCTTGATGAGAGAAATTGTCTAGATACATATTGAAGGTCCACTAATACATTCCATTATAAGTTAGATGTTTCTTCTTGTAATGATTTTTCTTTTGGTCTCAAGGTTTTGCATGCCGCTTCATAAATTATTAAAATTCTTTTGTTCAGCGTTATTTGTGTCCTTCTTCCCTCCCTTGTGGTATTGCTCGGGTACTTACCCAGTTGTTTAGACGGTGGGAATGTGTAACCATTCTGTATGCTGACTCAAACTGGAATAAGATAAGGTTAAAAACAATAAGCATTTAACAGCAAAGGAGTGTTGGTTGTAGCAGAAGAAAATGTTAGGCTGAGGATCTCACAAATAGTGTATATACATATTTAAATAGTAATATTAAATGACAAAGTAAAGGGATATTGACCTCTCAGCATATCATGCTGATGCCTGTTTTATTCCCTGGATCATTTGACCTGGGTGGCAACTTCTTTTAATGTAACTAAAACAACATCCAGGCCCTTGGTACCCGTCACTTTTTGGATGGTTGCTTGAACCGCCAATCATGGCAACCTAAGCACATGCCCTAGGGATTTACATTATTGCCTATCGGAAAGGATTTGCAGGAGATTAGGAGAGGAGACTTATCACAGGCAATTAATCTCCAAGTGTGCCGCAGCCCTACAATATTTTTTAAAGCCTTACTAGCTGATTTGACATTTGCACAAAAAGCATCAAATTCTACATTACAGTTTCTAAGTTACAGATAACTTGTTCTCCATAGTTTTTCTCAGTTCTGGTTCAATGACAAGGCAATCTCCGCAAGGAGCTTGTATGTTCTCCCTGTGTTTACAAGGGTTTACTCCCATAACTAACCATACAGTATACAGTAAGCTCTGCTGGACTGATGTGAATAATGTAAAATCTTTGCAAAGATCAGCGGAATATGCCGGTGCTATAGAAAATAATGCACATTTAATATATAAAATATATGCTTATAACATTGTTTTAAGATAAGTACAATATAACTTGGTCCCAATACAGTACAAGTGATGCTGTACCTACGATCAATTTATAATATTAATTACAGTCTTACAAAAAAAAAACATATAAATTATTCTACACTGTATTTATTTGATATATAATTGAGGAAGTTCCCTAACTAGATTGGATTCCTTGCCCTATTTCCTGCTAACTACTCAATTTGAAAATTCAGAAACAATCCAGAACAGTCAGGTATATAGTTAAGGAAATATTTTAACAACTGCTAATCAATTCCATAGAAATCACTGTAATGAGACATCTGATCTTAATATGTAAAACCACAGTTTGAATGGAGTCACACCCCAGTTTCGAATACCTAATATGATAAAGACGTACCCTATAGTTCCAGACATGTGCACCTCAACATTGGAAATATGGGTGCTGCTGTCTGATGGGGCAATTGTTATTCTACCAGATCCATTCCTTCCCAAAATAAGTCCAATGGACATGCTGAGCCCCGTGACTTTGATATTTGAAGTGCCATCTTCATGTCTACCAATAAAAACAGGACTGAGAAGTGTTTGATCGCAAGTTGCCATACCATATCAGAGGTAGCCTTTACAAGCCATCCATGTAAATTTAGGTAGTTGTCCATTCTGTTGACTTTAGTGAAGTGGTCTAATTTTATCTTATGTCACCCTAGTCCATTATAGTAGGTAACATACCTAAAATACAAAGGCCTGCCGAAGTCAAATGGCAGAGGGACTAAAATCAGTAGGTCATACTCAGTAGGGGTAAATAAGATGTCTGTAGGTTGGCATACAATGTTAGGAATACTAATAGTTTTCTTATAATAAACTAACTTCATTGTTCATTACGTGGATCTACTGCCATAACCCTGCTTCTAAATAACATCAGATTACTCTTAAGTGATACCAAATAATTTTAAGAGGTGCCATTCAAATTGTCATTTCATATCTACAAAGTTTTTATCAGGCTTTCCCTAGTGTATCCACATTAAAAGCAATAAAGTAAGCATGCACTTTTATAGTAGTACAGTTATGTCTTCCAAAGTGAACATCCCATCGTCTATCAATTTCGATTAAAACCCCAGAGATAGATAACTGAAGACCAGCATTCGCTACGGGACTGATTTGGTAGCTGGGCAACTGGACCCTTCTTAAAGTCAAGCTGCCAAGAAACAATGTTAAAAGAATTAGTAATTAGTAGACAGCAGTTCTCATTAAAGCCTGAAATAAAGGTCAAGAGCTATGAAAATAAACTGTACCTAATACAATACAATAACTCCAAATTAAAAACAGAAGGTACAGTGTGCAGGGCTTTAACAAATGGGCACAGAGGGTATTTGGACAGTACCCAATAGGACACTCATTAAATGTGTAATAACTTTAATATAGTATTCTGCAAAAACTGAAAAGCACTAATTTTAAAATTAGATGAAAAATAGCTATTATTGTTCGAATATCAGTATCAGTTTTAATCACTATAACTTTTTAAAAAATTCTATCATGTGAATCTTTGATCTGGGCCTACCAGTGATTTAAGGTGACTTGACTGTATGAAGCAGCAGTATTAAAGTATTGTAACCTACTAAGGGCTATGGCAGATAATATTTTTTACATTTATACAAGGGTGCAGTAAGAATGTTCAAACATGTTCACACAATGATGCCGTTGGGGTGGGACCCTAGGGTCTAAAGGAATTGGGATACCATTAGGAAAATTTTAGTTAGGGTATAAAAAAAGGTTTGTTTTCTTAATACCTGGAATTTAAGTTGCTGGTACAATTTGCCTAATCTGCCCTCCTAGCAAAAGTCAATTTTGAATGGCTGTTCCATACAAGAATTCAATTTTAAAGAAAAGGATACCTGGTTCTAGGGAATATGAGCACAACTATGTCTAAAGCATGTGTTATGTCAAGTAAAGTAAGGCTAACCGCACCTGTGTTAGGCCAGAATTTGGTGAAAGGGTAGGAACTAGAGTGATATTGGGCAGCACCTTCCATTAAAATGAAAGCTAGTGGTGTGCAAGGCCAGTAAAATAACATATAACTAAGAGAAGAGAAAGAAAGGCCCACTAGTATTGCACCTCCCCACTATATAACTGACCCTCCAGAGTATTTCTCAAACTAAAACCTAACGTTAATTATGATTACATTATAAAAAAAAAAAAAACTAAATATGAAAAAGCAAATAATTAAAATACATCAAAAGGCAGAGGTCTTGGGAACTTGGGGCAGTGTTTTGTATGACTACTTGCTTCCATCCGCAGTTGCTGTCATTAAGTATCAGAACCATACAGGGACTTCTGACCTCATTGCACTAAGGTAATGTACTATGTATAATCTACATAACTTTTGTTGTAAAAGAAACTGCTCTACTTGTTCCCTTTAATGCTGTTTCATCAGTCCTTCAGGACCAAGCTGCACCTGAAGAGAAGGAACAATGGGGCAGATTCACTGATTCAGTGTGAAGTGGCCGACTTTCTGGGACTCTGGGAAACGGTCGTTACTTCCTGAATTCACTAAAATGTGAATTTTACTGAACATTACCACTTTTGCCAGAGTATACTTCACAACCTCAGACCAGACGAATTGATAAAATGAAGCCACTAGCGTAAGAGTGCTAGCGAAGTTTCACTAGGCGGAAATGAACGTTAGTGAAAATTCACTGTGAAATACTTGCCCAGCCCGAAGTAACGATAGCAAAAACTCACCCACGTTCAAAGGTTGAGACACAGCTTCACATTTTAGTGAATTAACAGTGGTAACAAATTTGCGCTGTAGGTCCCTGTCAAGTGAAGACTACCAGGATCATTGTGTCTACTTGGTCTATGCTGATGGGCTCCAAAGACTTTGGACTTGCATCTTCTTGGTGAGCGGCATGATTTTACTTGTTGTGTTTGTCTATAATTTCTTTAAGGAACCAAGTTAAGCTGTACCATCAAAAGTACCCACACTTAATGGCCCCATTTTCCAGCTAAAATTGTTAAAAGAGATGTATAAATTTAGCTAATCCACATGATAATGCTCTTGTTACTATGCAGATTATGGTAGTCACCTCTCTTTATATTTCTAATAGTTGTATATTAAAGGAGAAGGAAAGCTCCAAGACAGTTTATTGCCAACAGATTAGCCACAATAGTGCAAGCTAGAATGCTATATTTATTCTGCTGAATGCTTTACCATACCTGAGTAAGTATTCTTACTTTGTACTTGAACCTAAAGACGATGGTTCACTACAAACACTGGGGTCCTAGGTTCAATGCCAAGGCACTACCTGCAAGGAGCTTGTATATTCTCGCTGTGTTTGCAAGGGTTTACGCCCATAACTAACCATAGTGTCTGTGTGAATTTAGATGACATATACAGTAAGCTCTGCTGGGGCAAGGACTGATGTGAATAATATATAATCTTTGTAAAGATCAGTGGAATATGCTGGTGCTATAGAAAGGAATACAAATTTAATATATAAGCCTATGACATTATTTTAAGATAAATATAACTTGGTCCAAATCCAGTACAAGTGATGATGTCCCTATGATAAATTTATAACATTAATTACAGTTTTCCAAAAAAAACCATAATTATTCTATACTGTTTTTAGCACATAATTGAGGAAGTTCCCTAATTGCATTGAATTCCTTGCCCTATTTCCTGCTGTCAAACTACTCAATTTGAACCTTCAGAAACAAACACAGTAATCCAGGTATATAGTTAAGGAAATATTTTAACAACTGCTACTCAATTTGATAGGAATTACTGCAATGTGTGACATCTGATCTTAATATGTAAAACCAGTTTAAATGGAGTCACACCCTAATATGATAAAGATGTACCCTATAGTTCCAGACATGTGCACCTGAACACCTGAAATATGGGTGCTGCAGTCTTATGGGGCAATTGTTGGTCTACCAGATCCATCCCTCCACAAAATAAGTGCAAAGGAAATGCTGAACCCTGTGACTTTGGTATTAAAGGTGCTGTCTTCATGTCTACCAATAAAACAGGACTGAGAGTGTTTGGTCGTAACTTGTAGTAGTGTGGGGGCACACACCGTGGCTGCAATTTGGTAAGCGAGTATCGATCCCTGTAGTCAGAACAAACCATCCGGAACCGCTCTGGCTGCGGTCATGCAAATGAAGAGCAAACTAGGTTGAATGGACGGCATGGACACACAGGGCATTTTTGGATATCAATTTCTCAGTGGACAATAAAAATAATATCATTACAGACCTTTACCGTAAACCGATTACCCGCAATACTTTACTTTACATGCCAATAGCTGCCATCCGTCAAGCACTTTACAGAGCGTTCCAGTAAGCCAATTTTTGAGGTTGCGGAGACTGTGTACAACATGGGAGTCTTTTAACACCCAAGCTATGGCTCTTTGGGATCGTTTTACAGAACACGGGTACTCTTTATATCATATAAAATCAGCATATGATAGGGCGGTCGGCACGAGTCGTGATGAGCACTATTGAGCACTAAGTATAATAGGGGTAGACGGATATGTTCTAGGGAGAGTAATGGGGCTGCCAATATTAATTTTCCACGCATAATCACTACCTATTCCAAGGATACACCTTTTATCCGTAAAACTGTTAATAGATATTGGAAAGTACTTACACAGGACCCTCATTTGAAAAAAGTTTTGCCTTCACAACCAAGCTTTACATATAAGAAAGGAAGGACTCTGGGTTCTCAGTTATCCCCTAGTCTATTTACGGAGAACAAACCAATGCGACCCACCCCATAGATGTGGGGTATCTCAGTGTGGTTCGTGTAGGTACATGAGATCTTCAAAAGAATTTACTGACAATGGTAACTTTAAACGCCACAAAATAAATTTTATTCTAATTGTGGCACCAACACTGTTATTTATATGATCACATGTATGTGTGGGTTGAAATATGTAGGCAAGACAATCAGGCCGGTTAGAAAACGAATATCCGAACATTTGAATTGTGTGTCTAGAGGTGATACCTGCTCCGCTGTAGCAAAACACTTGTTGGATTGCCATGGCGGTAATTTGTGTATATCCTTTCAAATAATTGATAGGGCTGTTGCCAATGCCCGCAAGGGCGATGTTGAGGTCTCGTTATTGAGAAGAGAGGCCTTTTGGATACACACATTGGACACTATAACACCAAAGGGTTTGAACAGGGAGTGGGAGTTGAACTGCTTCACTGGGTCCTGGATGATAGAGCTCAATTGTTACCAACTGCAATATTTCCTTATTTCCTTCTTTAAGCATTAGAACAACATTTATTTATTATTTTGATTATTTTGATTATTTCCTATATTAAATGTTTTTGTATAGATTCTTCTATACAGTTCTTGGGTCATGAGTTCCAGTGGGCTCTTATATACATCATGAACTCAATGATTTTGGTTTAATTTGAATTCCCCTTTTTGGAATATACCCATTTGAATTCTGCCATCCAGATTATGAAATATCATTGTCCATTAATTCTCTCATTTATTGTGTAGTGATTTATTGACTGAATTAACCATTTATTGATTTGCATACTTTTTTATGTACCATATTAGATTAGGTTCAACAGTTTTTGTTTCCTTCTTTCCTCATTTCGACTTTAGCACGCTGTAGGGTGACATACAATGTTAGGAATACTAGTAGTTAAGGGACTAAAAAACTTTTAATACCATGCCATATTATAAACAAACTTCATTGTTCATTACGTGGATCTACCACCATAATCCTGCTTCTAAATAACATCAGATTACTCTTAGATTAAACCAAATAATTTTCATTTCAATTTGTCATTTCATATCTACAAAGTTTGTAGATTTCCCTAGTGTATTTGCATTAAAAGCAAGTATGCAGGTCTTAGCGAACATCCCATCGTCTATCAACTTCAATAAAAACAGTATAGGACTAACTTAGTAGCTGGGCATGCGACCTTTCTTAAAGCCAGGCTGCCAAGAAGCAATGTTAAAAGAACTAGTAACTAGTAGAGAACAGTTCTTACTAAAGCCTTAAATGAAGGTCAAGAGATATGAAAATGAACTGTCAATCGTGTTAGCTAATAACTCCAAATTAAAAACAGAAGGCATAGTGTGCAGGGCTTCTTTTACAAATAGGCACAGGGGGTATTTGGTCAGTGCCCAACAGGACACCCATTTAATGTGTAATAACTTTAATATAGCATTCTGCAGAAACCGAAAAGCACTCATTTTAATCAGATGGGAAATAGCAAATTTTGTTCCAATATCAGTTTTTGTTCTTTATTTTTATCACTATAATGTTCTCAAAAATTCTATCATTTAAGGTGACTTGACTGTATGAAGCGACAGTATTAAAGCATTGTAACCCAATAAGGGCTATGGAAGATTGGACATAGCTGTCCACACTTAATCACCTCCAGCGTGGATGACAAAACATCCAAGTTTACATTCCTACCAGGATTAATCCTGAGAATTAGAGAGTTCAAACTAGGACACCCTTCAATTTTGTAGGTTTTAAATGTATGTAAGCTATGTATTTCTGGCATCATTTCAGTACCACTAAAAGGAAAGTTGTTCCATATCTATATATTACTGCTTTGCACCTTGTGTCACACGTGGAGTCCTGTTTTTTTCATTTATATAGGCGTAAGTCTTCTTTCACTCACCTAAAAAATCTGTAGTCGCCACTTCCCAGGAACCCAAATTTATAGGAGCCTGATGAATCTGAAATAGTTGCTTCTGCAGTGCACTCACACCTTCCTTAAGGACTGTAGTGGAAATAATGCATTCATTCTGTTAGTGAACCGTTTGCTATTATTCTGTGTTTTACTTTAACATTATTCAAAGTCAAGAGTTTTAGCATCAATAAATACTAATTCCATCAACAATTTTAAATGCTGATAAATAACTCCATAAGAGGCCCAAAATTTGAATTTTTATAGTTTTAGAGGATTTTCAACCTTGACCAAACTCGTTTAAAAACTTGTATAAAGGCACAAAAAAAGAAAAATCCAAATATGAAAACCTTGAAAATCTAATTTTCATACAAACTGTTGTGCATTTACCAAATAACCATGGGAACCTCTAAAAGCCCCAATCAAAGCTTTTGCAATTTGCAAAGGACAGCTCCCATTGACTTCTATATGACCTCTACATCTTTGAGATGGCCAAGTTTTGTGTGAATAGCTTTTTGTGTTATTAAAAAACTTAAATAATATCAAATTTTTCATGGTTTAGAGCAATTCGTTAAATACGTTTTCGCAATAAAATTTGACTTAGGGAAATGAAAAAAATGCAAATGTTAGTAAATTGGCCACATAAAGTCTGAAAAAAAATCATTGTAGAGGAAGACATAAAGCAGCAACATTTAAAGCAATGTACAGGCACAGGGAATGGAACAAAGTAAAGTCTCCCAGAATGAAAAGCAATGTATATACCACCCATTTTATTATTTGGTTTTCTCTTTTTGGAGAAATATGACACTAAGTGGCAGCTTTACAATATTAAGGGTCAAATTGAAAATTCTAATTCTCACAGTTATTAAAAATGTCAAATATGACTAGGGAGTTTTAGACTCTTTAAGAATTCGAATTCAACTATTTGCCACCTAAAACCTGGTGAATTGCCGTTTAAGTCAATGGGAAAAGTCCAGGGATCAATTAAGAGCTGTTTGCAGCCTTCCTGACATTTAAGTTTTTTTCGGATTAAAAACTCAAAGCAAGTTTGATCAAATTCAATTAAATTTTCAGGTTGTTTCAATTAATATGAGTTTTAGAAATTTGATTTTATTAATAAATTTTGATTGGATGAATTATGAATGTATGGGAGTTTAGGGGCATTTTAAAAAAACTCACATCAATTTGAAATTCGACCTTTGATAAATGTGCCTTTTACAGTAGTCCAGTCCTTTTTGTGCGAATAAAAATCCGAATCATAAAATACTCCAGCTAAATGTATATTTAAATCTGTGACGAGACTTCAATAAAAAAACCAATTTCAAAAAAAAAAAGAAAATACTCCAGCTAAAACCTGTCGAGGTCATGCAAAAGTCACTGGCAGATGTCCTTGAATGTGTTTCTATATATCATGATTTGTGCTTGCTTTCGTCCAATAATCTGATAAATTTGAGTTGTTTTGCCGACAATTCAATTACATTTTTAGATTAAAAAAAACATTTATTAATGGTGTTTCAGCCTATAACGGTATATTATGTTGGTTAATTGTAAACTATATTGCATTGTTGTACTATTAATGTTTGATTAATAGATTATTAAAACAGAGCTGATCACATACAGTAACTCAAGGCTTTAATTTACTACAAAAAAAGTCCACTGAAAAGTACAAAATATTCTGTTACATGCAGTTTTTTTCCCTATATTCTCAAAAGCAGTGCACTTGTACTATTGCCAACAATTTTGTACAGTATATGGATCAAAACTGCACAGAGAAAGTCATTAGAATTAAAGCTGTTTGTTTGGAATTACAAGCAAATTTTTTACCTATCCATGAAATATACTGTATAGTTTCTTCTTTGGTTAACGGACTGCTACTGTTTGGCCCAAAATTTCACTTTGTTATATTACTAAAGCTGAGAAATGATTTTGAAACAATATCTACACATCTGGACATGGGGCAAGCTTTTTGACCAATCATAAATAGAGAAACCTAATTGGAGTAATGCCTGGTCTACTTATGTTTAGCAAACAGTGAAGTTTTACCGTAAAAATGACGCCCATAGATTCTTATGGGTGTAAAAATTTGTTGCACGTCAAATTTTTGTCTCGCAATTCTTGCATGTCAAAAATTTGTTATCCGCAGACTTTAATCTATTTTGAAAATGTTCGTGTACTAATAGAAAAGAGTCAGAAAAAACGAACTGCTGTTGATATAGGAGGGACTGAAATTATTTGAAGGTTTTGTTAGAATATACATTTTTGTAAGATGGCAGAAAGTTAGCTCTAATTTCAATTTGTGTTCAAAAGCTATGATGCTAAAGACATTGGTGTGAATGTTAGAAACAATGCAGCTGTTTGCTGCTAAACAATTGGCTCCCATACAAACTACAAATTAAATCTCCATAAAATTGAGATTCTTCCATAGGATCAAACATTTCAATTACATTTAATGCCAAATGAAATTAGAGGCATAGCATACCACAGACCTGACTAAACCTCACAAATTTAGATGTAGACACGTGCCAACATAATTGCAAGCAGATGACAATTTATATTTACATGTACATGTTACCATACCTCTACACCACCTGCATAAAAAAATGTATTTTCTTCTATAAAGTATTTATACCATACAAAATATCTTTTATTATCTAATTTAGGGTTACTTGGCTCTTTCTTCTCATATATCACCCTGGCTTATTTTCCTTTAAGCAACATTGCTTTGGAAGAATGAAAAATGTGCTGTGCCAAAAAGTGCCATCCATATATTCATTCCCACTGACAATCTAGTCACAATTATTGACATTTGATGGCATTTTAGAACTTTCATTATCTTTACTACATTAATAACTACTTCTTCTTACCACTGGAAACTTAATTTAATGAAGTTATCTAACAAAATATATTAAAGTATGGTGAAGGATTATTCCACTGCTGGTGGGAAGCAGACCTACAGAGTCTCCTAATCCTAATTATTACTTATTTCACCTATTTGTAAACAGTGCATGAACAATACTAAATGCACTATATGAAAATCTGTTTATCAGAATCAGAGCCAATTTTTGATTTATTTTGTTCTGCAAAAATCTACCTTTTTTTTAACAGGCCTATATTTTTTTGCACATGAATATCACCTGAGCTGTAGGCAAGGTTTCCCAAAAATTAGGACTGTGCCCACACTGTATTTACTTTTCAGCTGTAGATTGTGCTATTGTAACTGGATTTTTGTGTATCAAAAATTGGAGAGCACTTTAAGATGTAGCTTTATAAACTTAATTAATAAATTAGTATTAAGTACAAAAAAAACACTTAGGACTATATTATACTTATTTTCTTGGGTTTGAATGTTTAATAATTTAATGATGGAAAATGTTTGTTTTCGAGTAAAAACTATCCAAGACCATATTAATAAAAACTAAACACTTTTACAGTAATTATATTGATTAAATATGCAAAGCAAGGGGTAACCCCTGCACATATATAGGAAATACGCATAATCAGAAATTCCTTTGGACTGCAAGACGTAGCAGCAGGACTAATAATTCAGGTAGGACCGGTAACAACCTACGACTTGTTATATTTATATTTTGAAATGCAGTTCATAACATTATTTATAGGACGGATTCTAATCACTTGAAGCTTATAATTTAATCTTTTAAATAAATGTACTTATCACCAATGAAACCAGGAACATTGAATTGCTGCAAGGACTTGTGTGAACGAGGAAGTTCAACTGTAAAACAAACCTACATTGATGATCGGTTGAAGATAAATGAACCCTCATATCAGATTCAAAAACTGAGGCTGTAAATGAGATTTATATTATTATTTAAAGCTGAAATGTAAGACAAGAAATATTTTAAAGGCAGAAGTGATATGATTTTGCAAGGAATTGGATGTGTAAATATTACTCCATAGGCTTATAATGTGCTATTTTATTATAAAGAGAGAGATATCAGATAGGAAGGGTATTATATGAAGGTAGGGAGTTCCATTTTCAGCCTTTGATAATGGGGGGCCAAGTTGGGGCACATGCATCATGTAGACACAGGGGTTATTTAAAAAAAGCTTTAGTATATGGCATGTACTGGTCTTACATTCAATGATTTTTACAATCAACTTATTAAAAAGATCACTGTGTGAAAAATACAGAAGGTTCTCAATGGCAGCCAACTTTACCTAGGAGAAACAGCCAGGAGTGTAGCAAATGAGGAAGAAGAAGCAAAGTAGAACACTGACTGACAGTTTAATAGACATTTATGAAGAGTTTATTGGACCCCTAATATGAGTCTGCTATATGGTTTAGAAACTTGCAATTACATTATTGGACAAAGCTATATAATATAGATTTTTTACTTCATTTAAAGGGATACTGTCATGGGAAAACGTGTTTTCCAAATGCATCAGTTAATAGTGCTGCTCCAACAGTCTTATGCACTGAAATCTGTTTTTCAAAAGAGCAATCTGATTTTTTTTATATTTCATTTTGAAATTTTACATGGGGCTAGACATATTGTCAGTTTCCCAGGTGCCCCCAGTCATGTGACTTATGCTCTGATAAACTTCAGTCACTCTTTATTGCTGTTCTGCAAGTTGGAGTGATACCACCCCCCTTCACTCCGGCCACCCAGCAGCCTAACAATATAAAGATAACCAGATAGCAGCTCCCTTATACAAGATAACAGCTCCCTGGTAGATCTAAGAACAGCACTCAAGAGTAAAAATCCAAGTCCCACTGAAACACATTCAGTGACATTGAGCAGGAGAAACAGCCTGTGAGAAAGCAGTTCCATCCTAAAGTGCTGCTATATATGACCTCTCCATCTTTCAGATGGCCAAGTTTTGTGTTGAGATTTTTGTGTTTTTTACACTTAAATAATATCAATTTTTTCATGGTTTAGAGCAATTCGTTAAATAAGTTTTCGCAATAAAATTTTGACTCAGGGAAATGAAAAAAATGCAAATGTTAGTAAATTGGCCCCATAGCGTCTGAAAAAAAATTCATTGTAGAGGAAGACACAAAGCAGCAACATTTAAAGCAATGTACAGGCACAGGGAATGGGACAAAGTAAAGTCTCCCAGAATGAAAAGCAGTGTATATACCACCCATATTATTATTTGTTTTCCTCTTTTTGGAGAAATATGACACTAAGAGGCAGTTTTACAGTATTATTGGTCAAATTGAAAATTCTAATTCTCACAGTTATTAAAACTGTCAAATATGACTAGGGAGTTATTCAAATTTGATTCGAGTTTTTTTAAAAATTCTATCATATTCTGGCTCTTTAAGAATTCGAATTCAACTACTCGCCACCTAAAACCTGCCGAATTGCTGTTTAAGTCAATGTCAATGGGAGAAGTCCAGGGATCAATTAAGAGCTGTTTGCAGCCTTCCTGACATTCAAGTTTTTTTCGGATTAAAAACTCAAAGCAAGTTTGATTGAATTCAATTAAATTTTCAGGTCGTTTCAATTAATATGAGTTTTAAAAATTTGATTGTATTAATACATTTTGATTGGATGAATTATGAATTTATGGGAGTTTAGGGGCATTTTAAAAAAACTCACATGAATTTGAAATTCGACCTTTGATAAATGTGCCTCTTACAGTAGTCCAGTCCTTTCTGTATGAATAAAAATCCGAATCATAAAATACTCCAGCTAAAACCTGTCGAGGTCATGCAAAAGTCAAAAGTCAAAGGCAGATGTCCTTGAAGGTGTTTCTATATATCGTGATTTGTGCTTGCTTTCGTCCAATAATCCGATAAATTTGAGTTGTTTTGCCGACAATTCAATTAAATCTTTAGATTAAAAAAAAAATTTATTAATGGTGTTTCAGCCTATAACGGCATATTATGTTGGTTAATTGTAAACTATATGGCATTGTTGTACTATTAATGTTTGATTAATAGATTATTAAAACAGAGCTGATCACATACAGTAACTCAAGGCTTTTATTTACTACAAAAAAATTCCACTGAAACATACAAAATATTCTGTTACATGCAGTTTTTTTCCCTATATTCTCAAAAGCAGTGCACTTGTACTGTTGCCAACAATTTTGTACAGTATATGGATCAAAACTGCAAAGAGAAAGTCATTAGAATTAAAGCTGTTTGTTTGGAATTACAATTATTTTTACCTATCCATGAAATATACTGTATAGTTTCTTCTTTGGTTAAAGGACTGCTACTGTTTGGCTTAAAATTTAAATGTTATATTCCCAAAAATGAGAAATGATTTTGAAACACATCTACACATCTGGATATGGGGCAAGCTTTTTGACCAATCATAAATAGAGATACCTAATTGGAGTAATATGTGCCTGGTCTACTTATGTTTAGCAACCAGTGAAGTTTTACCGCAAAAATGATGCCCATAGATTCTAATGGGTGTAAAAATTTGTTGCACGTCAAAATTTTGTCTCGCAATTCTCACGTCAAAAATTTGTTATCCACAGACTTTACTCCATTTTGACAATTGTCGTGTACTAATAGAAAACAGTCAGAAAAAACGAACTGCTGTTTGGTTGCAATAAGTAACCACAACCCGGTCTAACCTTGCAGGTTTGTGTATAAGATAAATGGTAACAACAGCCTTTATTTCTAAGATCTCCTTTTAGGGTTGATATAGGAGGGACTGAAATTATTTGAAGGTTTTGTTAGAATATACATTTTTGTAAGATGGCAGAAAGTTAGCTCTAATTTCAATTTGTGTTCAAAAGCTATGATGCTAAAGACATTGGTCTGAATGTTAGAAATGTGTGAATGTTAGAAACAATGCAGTTGTGTGCTGCTAAATAATTGGCTCCCATACAAACTACAAATTAAATCTCCATAAAATTGAGATTCTAATTCCATAGGATCATACATTTCAATTACATTTAATGCCAAATGAAATTAGAGGCATATCATACCACAGACCTGACTAAACCTCACAAATTTATATATATACACTAAACAAAATGTAGAGATCAGTGATGGGCGAATTTGCGCCGTTTCGCTTCGCTGAAAAATTCGCGAATTTCGCGCGAAATTCGCGAAACGGCGAAAAATTCGCGAAACGGCGCCGGCGTCTCGTTTTTGACGCCGGCGCCCGTTTTTGACGCCGGCGCCCGTTTTTCCAACGCCGGCGCCCGTTTTTGGCGCCGGCGACTTTTTTCGGAAATTTTTTTTTTTGACGCCGGCGAATTTTTACCGCGAATTTTCGCGGGCGTTTCGCGAATTTATTCGCTCGGCGCGAATCGCGCAAATTCGCCGCGAATTCGCGCCTGGCGAATAAATTCGCCCATCACTAGTAGAGATACGTGCCAACATAATTGCAAGCAGATGACAATTTACATTTACATGTACATGTTACCATACCTCTACACCACCTGCATAAAAAATGCCTTTTCTTCTACCGGCTATAAAGTATTTATACCATACAAAATATCTTTTATTATCTAATTTAGGCTCACTTGGCTCTTTCTTCTCATATGTCATCCTGGCTTATTTTCCTCTAAGCAACATTCCTTTGGAAGAATGAAAAATGTATTGTGCCATCCATATATTCATTCTCACTTACAATCTAGTCACAATTATTGACATTTGATGGCATTTTAGAACTTTCATTATCTTTACTACTTTAATAACTACTTCTTACCACTGGAAACTTAATTTAATGAAGTTATCTAACAAAATATATTAAAGTATGGTGAGGGATTATTCCACTGCTGGTGGGAAGCAGACCTACAGGGTCTCCTAATCCTAATTATTACTTATTTCCCCTATTTGTAAACAGTACATGAACAATTCTACATGCACTGTATAAAATTCTGTTTATCAGAATCAGAGCCAATTTTTGATTTATTTTGTACTGCAAAAATCTACATTTTTTTTTAACAGGCCAATATTTTTTTGCACATGAATATCACCTGAGCTGTAGGCAAGGTTTCCCAAAAATTAGGACAGTGCCCACACGGTATTTACTATTCAGCTCTAGACTGTGCTATTGTAACTGGATTTTTGTGTATCAAAAATTGGAGAGCACTTTAAGATGTAGCTTTATAAACTTGATTAATAAATTAGTACAGGTATTGGACCTATTATCCGGAATCATCAGGACCTGGGGCTTTCCGGATAACGGGGCTTTCCGTAATTTGGATCTTCACACCTTAAGACTTCTAGAAAATCATGAAAACATTAGATAAACCCAATGGGCTGGTTTTGCTTCCAATAAGGATTAATTATATCTTAGTTGGGATCAAGTACAAGGTACTGTTTTCTTACTACTGAGAAAAAGGAAATCATTTTTAAAATTTTGAATTATTTGATAATTATGGAGTCTATGGGTGACGGCCTTTCTGTAATTTGGAACTTTCTGGATAATGGGTTTCCGGATAACGGATCCCATACCTGTATTAGGTACAAAAAAATCACTTAAGACTGTATTATACTTATTTTCTTGGGTTTGCATGTTTAATAATTTAATGGTGGAAAATGTCTGTTTTCCAGTAAAAACTATCCAAGACCATATGAATAAAAACTCAACACTTTTACAGTAATTATATTGATTAAATATGCAAAGCAAGGGCAAACCCCTGCAGATATAAAGGAAATACGCATAATCAGTAATTCCTTTGGACTGCAAGACGTAGCAGCAGGACTAATAATTCAGGTAGGACCGGTAACAACCTACGACTTGTTATATTTATATTTTGAAATGCAGTTCATAACATTATTTATAGGACGGACTCTAATCACTTGAAGCTTATAATTTAATATTTTAAATAAATGTACTAATCACCACTGAAACCAGGAACATTGAATTGCTGCAAGGACTTGTGTGAATGAGGAAGTTCAACTGTAAAACAAGCTACATTGATGAATGAACCCTCATAGATTCAAAAACTGAGGCTGTAAATGAGATTTCTATTATTATTTAAAGCTGAAAATTAAGACAAGAAATATTTTAAAGGCAGAAGTGATATGATTTTGCAAGGAATTGGATGTGTAAATATTACTCCATAGGCTTATAATGTGCCATTTTATTATAAAGAGAGAGATATCAGATAGGAAGGGTATTATATGAAGGTAGGGAGTTCCATTTTCAGCCTTTGATAATGGGGGGCCAAGTTGGGGCACATGCATCATGTAAACACAACACAGGGGTTATTTAAAAAAAGCTTTAGTATATGGCATGTACTGGTCTTACATTCAATGATTTTTACAATCAACTTATTAAAAAGACCACTGTGTGAAAAATACAGAAGGTTCTCAATGGCAGCCAACTTTACCTAGGAGAAACAGCCGGGAGTGTAGCTACTGAGGAAGAAGAGGCAAAGTAGAACACTGACTGACAGTTTAATACACATTTATGAAGAGTTTTTTGGAGCCCTAATATGATTTTGCTATATGGCTCAGAAAATTGCAATTACATTTTTGGATAAAACGATATAAAATAGATTTGTTTACTTCATTTAATGGGATACTGTCATGGGAAAACATGTTTTTTCCAAATGCATCAGTTAATAGTGCTGCTCCAACAGACTTATGCACTGAAATCTGTTTTTTTTAAAAGAGTAATCTGGTTTTTTTTATATTTAATTTTCAAATTTTACATGGGGTTAGACATATTGTCAGTTTCTCATGTGCCCCCAGTCATGTGACTTATGCTCTGATAAACTTCAGTCACTCTTTACTGCTGTACTGCAAGTTGGAGTGATACCACCCCCTTCCGTACGGCCACCCAGCAGCCTAACAATGGGAAGGTAACCAGATAGCAGCTCCATAATACAAGATAACACCTCCCTGGTAGATCTAAGAACAGCACTCAAAAATCCAGTAAAAATCCAGTGACATTGAACAGGAGAAACAACAGCCTGCCAGAAAGCAGTTCCATCCTAAAGTGCTGGCTCTTTCTAAAAGCACATGACCAGGCAAATTGACCTGAGATGGCTGCCTACACACCAATATGGTAGAGTGAATTATTTGCAGTGTAAAGAGTGTAATTTAGAAATAAAAACTACACCATAAAAATTATGACAGAATACTTTAAGAAACATTGTTCAAATTTACCTTAGGCAATGAATTAGTTCTGAACAAAAATATTTCCTTTAATATTAAAAAAAAATCAAATATCTGTTGGTTATGGGCTACTTGAAAGTAGGCTTTAAAGGTAGAGGGAAATTAAAAAGAATAGCTATTTAACTCATACCACTGTTTTTGCTTTCTCTCTTTAGTAAGTGTCATTGTTTTCAATTTTCAGATCAATTATGGACATAAAGAAAGCCTCAGAAAACCTTTGCTTTTATTTGTGGGACTATCTCTATGCTAATGGCGGAGCAGCAAACATTGACACAACAGCTATAAGTTATGTTACTTTTGGGATCTTTGTTCTGACTAGTGTTATTGGACTTTTAGGCAATGCCATTGTCATCTACATCACAGGGTTCAAAATTAAAAAGCAAAAATCCAAAATTTGGTTCCTCAACATGGCTGTAGCTGATTTTCTATTTCTTTTGTGGTTGCCACTTGATGCAACTAATGCGATAACAGGTAACTGGCCTTTTGGATCCTATGCATGTAAACTTTATCATTTCTTTTCAACATTCAACATGTACACAAGTATTTTCATCATGACAGCCCTCAATGTTGATCGTGCCATATCAGTGGCCAAACCATTGTGGCATCACAAGTTTGTTACTCAAACCATTTGTTACAGGACCTGCACATGTATTTGGATACTAACGGCTCTGTCTAGTCTTCCGGCACTTTTTGTAAGTGCTGTATATAATACAGGAGGTAATCAAACAGTGTGTTCTTTGCTAATTCTTGGACAGGATGACCAGGAATACAGTAACAGCACTGCAAAAAAAGATGTGTTTAGCTATGCTGGGAGCAGCTTGTCAATATCTAACACGACAAGCAATACAAATAATGATCATGGGACATTCATCAGGTTTCCACATCTGCGAGAACAGTGTATAGACAATGAGTGTTGTGCCAATGAAGAGACAGTGGCAATATGGTCTGCAGCCATATCTAAGACACTTTATTTTATAATCTCTATTGTGGTCATTGGATATTTCATCCCACTCTGTGTTATCCTTATCTCCAATGGAGTAATTTTTTGTCAGATATGGAAATCTCAGTCAACAAAGACCTCTAGAGCATATCAAATCACAGTTTCAGTAGTACTGGTCTATTTCATAACATGGACACCACTGATTATAGCTTACATTGTTTTCTTGACAGCAATGACTACTATGAATATTTCACTGGTCTTCAACGTTAGTGTGTTTTTGACTCTCTTGAATAGCATTGCCTATACCAACAGCTGCCTGAACCCGATTATATACGTGCTGATAGGAAAGCAAGCTCGAGACATTTTATTGGTTTCCATAAAGAGTTTAACGTTAAAAGAGTTTAATACCAGTTCAAAGAGGAGCACGAATGAGCGCACAGAGAAATTAACACTGAGCAGTTCAACTAGGACAACTAATGAGGGAAAAACAACATAGAGAAGTAAATATAACACCAAATTCCAAGTTTTTCCATTCACATTCTAAGTGTTCTACATTTGCAACTGAATATGGCTTTAAACAACACTGTGCTTTAAATATTTCAAACATTACAAAACAATATAGTTATAGATGTTGCAGATAATTAGACACTAGAGATTAGAAGAAAATAGGTTCCATCTTAAAACATGAGGGTGCCGTGCTCTACAACAAAGAACCCTTGGCCAGTGTGTTTTTTTTTATAAAAAGGCACACCACCCTAGGCAAAAAATTTCGAGATTATTCTTACTGGGGGTGCCCAACAATTTGGCAGCTCTAAGCTATACGCATACATATATTGAGCCAAAACCTTAGAACAAATTATGGTGCATACAAAAGAATGTTGATTGAAAACAAAAAATTATGTTTTCATTTTAACCCAGGCACTATTATGCACACACAGTTTTAAGTGCGTACAGTAAAGATAATTCAATCTAACGTTGCACCTTAACCATTTTAGAAAAAATACCCTGTATTTGATATGTGATAAAAGCATGATGTCATATAAAGACATCAGTGGTACATTCGTCAGGTTAGAACCATACAATTGTTTTGGAGGGACACATCTGTCCCACATATTTATGGTTGGAAAGTAATGGAACAGTGTATGAAGACTAAAGGCATGATGTAATAAAAGTCACAAAGTTTACCTCAGTTCTAGAACCCAAATAGATCAAATAGTGATGGACGAATTTATTCACCAGGCATGTATTTGCGGCAAATTTCCATATTTCGCCAACATCGAGTGTTTTTGCGAAACTGCTACAAAAATTAGCCGTGGGAAATTTGCTGCAACAAAAAAAATTGACGCTCGTCCCCTTAGGGGACACCTGTGATCTTCTTTTGTTTGTTTGTTTGCTTTCTGTTTAATGATTGCTCTTCCAAAAACATCATTATTAATAATGACTTTCTTTAACAGTAACATTCATATTCTGATGTGTATGGAACGGATTGTTTAATTAATACATGTAGTTCATGTACCTGTTCCTGTTATCATACAGGTATAGGAAGAGAGGGTTTTGATCAATAAAAATTCTCTGGTTCCCATCTCACTATTTATTTAGTATTTATGCAAGTGCATATACTTTCAAAAACAGGAGGTTTGAATTCAAAATTGTCACACCACCATACCACAACAAAGTAAACCCCATATAATGGTCCCTAACTATTTAACTCTGGTTATATTTGGTAGGATGACAACTCCTACAAACCTAACCTGCATGATAGCATTTTTTGGCAAATGTGTCTCCTGACCAAGAGTTGTTTACCTTGTATGGTGAGATATCCACTGAAATTCAATACACCCTCGCACTCATTCAATATCACCATTAGGGTAGAATAAAATACCAAGAGTCATTGAAAAATGTTCAAATTCCCTTCTTTTTTTACTTAGGGACATCCTAACATGGGCAATGATTTGTAATGACTAACTGCATAAAATCTCATTATCCCTTTAGAGAATTTTTTGCTCAGTATAAAAGTTAACATTTCATTATCCAATAAATGTATAATTTTACAATATATGTACTTTTATTTTGGAAACAGCATTTTTGCTTAATTACTGTGTTTTTCAAAAAGGTGTTTTTGGCGTCCTTATGGCTGCTATAAATCATGTAGACATTAGATTAGTTACCATCAAGTAAAAGTTACTGTTTTATTATGAAAGAGAAAAGGAAAATCATAAAATAAAAATTTTTAATAAGGGGTTTCTTGATAATAGAGTCAATATCTGTAGAGGCAAAATAAAACTTTTTAATAGCACCTATTTTGTCAAAGACAAGCAGTAAAAATGACAATTGCTTCATGTTTCAAGGTTATTGCTAGAATGATGAAATACTGTACTATACTCGTTTTTGTCTCTGAAACATTGTATTGATGAGCAGGACAGTTTTCTCTCTATTGTAACACCCAGTTTGCATCCATAATTCCCAGTAAACACCAACACAAATAGAAAGTCAATCCAGATTTTAAACTGGTCTGGAATAAATTGGAAGTTAATGCAGAAAATGGAATGATGGGCAATAACAAATTATGATACATTGCAATATAAACTATTTAAATACATACTGGCATTTGAATGTAACAATAAGTTAAATTAACACCTAATATCCAGTATACACGTGGGAGCTCTCCTAAGGTTCTAAAAGCCTGCAATGTTGGGGTCCTTAAACAAGAGTTAACTTTCAGAATGTCAGAGCTTTGTACTGGATATTTAGATAGCTGGTTTTAAATGGGAAGTTCATCTTATAATTATCTTTTAGTATGCTTACTGAGACAAGATCCCACTGGTATTCCTTGTACATTTTTGTGGCTCAATATCTTGTTCCGCCACTTTCAAGAACCTCAAAGCAATTTTAATACTTGTCTTTTTATTAGGTCCCTCTCGTATTCTTCTTACCATTTGTCATTCATACCACCCCCATTTTGGCTAGCATTAGGGGTACCACTTTATATTCCAAATCACAGACCTGAAGAGCAAAATAATTAATAAACACAGAAACCACAAAAAACATATGAATTGCTCAGTAAATGTAAATTTTAAGATGAATAGTAATAAATATAAACTAATGGCTTAATAGAGCTCATTTCAAAACTGCAAGTACAAAGGGCTAAAATAGACACAAATGTGTGTGTATATTTATTTTATTCACAAAGTGAAGGGTTAACATGCCTACGTGCCGACCCTTGTAGGCCTCTGTACTTGTTTTTCTGTACGACCCTGTACTGTCTCTTCTTAGACAACCTTGCATAAGTATCATCATATACTATAAACAATATTATCAGCTTGCCTCAGACAAAATATCTTAGCTAACGCGCATGCACATATTTGTCTCTTTTTTCTATCGTCCATCCTGAAGGATATACCTATTACAGACATATTACTATGCTAATAACTATGCTGATACGTCACTATATTGGGACGTCTTTACCTATATAAGCCTATGTTTGACCTTCAATAAACGGAACTTGTTATTCTGATCCACTCGTTGGTGTTTCTTTGTGCAAGTTCCCCGGATCCGGAATACTAGGCATTGTTGGTCAGACTAAATCCAAAGGTTCCAGTAGCAGTCGGTTCGTTGTCCCCTTCAGTCTGGTGTCAGAAGCGGTTACAGCAAGCGGCACAGAAAGGTACTTCCCGAATTACAATGTGTCCTAGGTGATGTATGGGCTTTATCACCGACGGACATTTAGTTGATGTCATCCATCCCACCTGTGTCCAAACAAGTAGACCCACGGGCCCCCCCTGCCCAAACTCTCACAGCACCCACTGTACAGGGCGCAAGGAGAGGGGATTCGCCCAGTCATTCAAGGGTTACTTGACAGGGGAGTGTTAATTCACAAGATCAACCCATCTTGCCAATTAAAAAGCCCGGCAAGAATGAGTGGTGTTTTGTTCAGGATCTCACAGCAGGATCTCAAAGTTGTTATTGCATCCCATCCGGTAGTGCCTAATCTGACTACCAAAGCAGGTTGCAAAATTCCAGAAGGTGATGTTTCTAAAGTAGGTCCATATGAATATGTACCAGTATGTATTGACATGTTCTCAGGATGGCCTGAGGCATGGCCAAGTTGCTAAGGCTACAACAAAAGCAACTGCTAAGAAACTTTAAATGAGGTAATGTGTAGGTATTCTTTACCAACCTATATTGAAAGTAACAGGGGTACACATTTTACAGGGCAGATGTCTTAAATAAAAATAACCCTCAGAGCTTTGGGAAGGTTGAAAGCCTAAATGGTGTTATATAGAATACAATTTAATAGATTCTGAAAGAAACATTAAAATCTTGGGTTAACTTCCTTCCATTGCTTTGTTTTCAATATGCACTAATCCAAGAGGCCTGTCACCCTATGACATTCTGTTTGGGTCAGCCCTAAGAATGGGATTGTATATGTAGCTGTTGTACAGAAATGTCTAAATGAAATACACAAATATGTTTTTGATTCTATTCCAGATCCAAATGTGAATACTGGTTCACACTATCTTAAACCGGGTGACTGGGTAGTGATTAAAAAGCATGTGAGGAACAGCTTGGACCAAAGGTTTGAAGGTCCTTTCTAAGTGCAATCAGTAATACCTACTTTAGTAAAATTACATAACAAAGATATATAGATACATGTTTCAAATTGTAGTAGAGCAAGTGTACCCGACAAGCATGTATTTGTATTTTGAGTAGTGCTGATTTTTGGTTTCGTTCATATGTCCTTTAGCAAAAGTAATTTTTATGAACAATCAAATCATTACATAACTTTACAAAAAAAGAATAACTAAGGGAGCCAATAAAACTAACTGTTGGGTGTGTGGCATTAGGCCAACTGATTCAATGGGACTACCCATGGTAGTTTTCCCAATTTCTGCTCATAAACTAGTTTAACAATAACAATTATTATTTATATACGGCTTGGAAAATAGCACTATTAAAGCATTAAACATGTTTAAATGACACATGGAAAATAATGATTGGTCTAAGTGTGTTTTTACAGGCAACTAAAGATGAAGCTAATGAATTTAGCATCGAGCAGAAGATGGTATTTATAAAACAACTCTTAATATGACAGATACTAACTTTAAGAAAAGTATAGAGTGTTGGAACCTATTCTATTCTAAAATAAAATTAGCTATTTATGGATTAATAACATAGAAATCTACCTACTACTTTATATGTGGTACATGGGCTTATGTTTGGTTACCAGAGAATAGCTATGGTACCTGTATTATTGCTACTTCAGCTCCTGCCATAGCAATTGTAGATTAGGATAATGTAACAGCAACTATTTTTTTTAATATCACGCCACAATCTTTTTAAGAGAATTGTTTACCATAGTAAAGTTTAATATTTTTTGGGGAATTGTAAATAAGAGTTACAATATGAAACAAGGGCAATTAGGCATAAGGGGTGGAACCCTTTTAAAGGTTAGAAAATAATCGTAGCAGGGGATGCAGGTATATATGGCCCTGGCCTAGCCACACGCCAGTATAAATCTCAGAAAAGAAAGTATTGCCAATACCTGTATTTGATTTCAACGGGGTGCTCCCACTTTTATTCAAGGTGCTTCCAGACACTTAACAATGGATCAAACGTTTCGGGACCGCATGGCCCTTCCTCAGTGATGAGGGGAAGGGCCATGCGGTCCCGAAACGTTTGATCCATTGTTAAGTGTCTGGAAGCACCTTGAATAAAAGTGGGAGCACCCCGTTGAAATCAAATACAGGTATTGGCAATACTTTCTTTTCTGACCCTTTTAAAGGTTTCCATTTTAGTGATATATTTAGTTTTACTTAAGCAAGATAGTGTTTTCTTGTTCATGGTTTTCATTATATTGCTATAATTTTATGCCCTTTATAAACTTACAGTGTTTATAATTTCTCAAAGTACAAAACCTAAGGCTAAACAAATCTACCGTGTCAGGATTTAAGATCCTGACTCTGAAATTCTTTATAAAAGTAGTTTCTAACATTATAATTTGTTTACTTCTATAGAACAACTGAGCATGTGGAAGATTTTGGCACTCGTTTTTCTTGCTACATGTTTATGATGATGATGATTTCAAATGTACACTCTTTATTGATAATTCAAAATCGGTGATAGATGGGAACCATTCTTATTTCACAGTTAACTTTAATTACGGACGTCTTTTCCATGTCTCTTTCCAAAGCACTTTAAAGAAAATGTTTGCTGACACCTGTCTCTACAAGAACACGACTATATCATGGGAGATGCAAGTATACTAAGTTCATCACTTCTAAGAACTATAAGTGGGACAATATCTTTGCAGATGCTTTTATTCAAACCATCTTTTCTAAACGGCACTGGAACATGGATAAAGAGACTTGTGTTTACTAAACGCAATATTTCAAAATACATGGCATGGAATCTTTTGGGTGTTGGTTGAATTAGATATGTAATACTTCATGATAATTCTTTTAAACTGAAGTAGTTTGTATAGTTAGGCAAATAACAAGATTGAGATGGATTAGGAATTCTCCAGCATGTAGTTGTGTTAATTCTGCTGGTCAAGAATGAGTTCTTGGTTTTGAAGACAGGCCTAGCCCCTCTTCAGAGCATAGTAGTCTCAATACAGTTATTTGCATTTAGGTGAGTTTATAGTTTAGGTTAATTTTACCTATTGCCAATTATCAACTCCCTGTTTCTCTGTTTCGTTCACTTATTCATCATCATACTGACACTGTTGCTGCATATCGCAAACACACTGATAAATTTTATGATACTGTTGTTAAAACTGTTGCTACCAAACACAGATTAATTTCTTTAGGTTCTCGGTTACAAGATGATTTACAACACCATTGTTATGATGTGCTTACTGGTTGGTCACCTACTGGTTCTGCTATCATGCATTCTATTTTTTATCCCCTTGTTATTGTTACAGTCATTCTTGTTCTTCTTGTTATTTTCAATTTATATCTTTCCTGTTCTTTTAGGAAGCATATCTGCTCTATGATACGTACTTCAGAAAATTCTCAGTTGAAGAAAATACATTCTCATATGTCTTTTTCCCATTAGATGATCATGTTATGATCAAAGAGGGGTTTGAAGGGTTAACATGCCTACGTGCCGACCCTTGTAGGCCTCTGTACTTGTTTTTCTGTACGACCCTGTACTGTCTCTTCTTACACAACCTTGCATAAGTGTCATCATGTACTATAAACAATATTATCAGCTTGCCTCAGACAAAATATCTTAGCTAACGCGCATGCACATATTTGTCTCTTTTTTCTATCTTGTCCATCCTGAAGGATATACCTATTACAGACATATACTATGCTAATAACTATGCTGATACGTCTTGGGACGTCTTTACTTATAACCTATATAAGCCTATGTTTGACCTTCAATAAACGGAACTTGTTTTTCTGATCCACTCGTCGGTGTTTCTTTGTGCAAGTTCCCCGGATCTGGAATACTAGGCATTGTTGGTCAGACGAAATCCAAAGGTTCCAGTAGCAGTCGGTTCGTTGTCCCCTTCACAAAGGTACTTACTTCTCTACACATTCCTATTGGAGCTAGTTATGTAAGTTATTAGGTTTATTTAAAGCAACCAAGAACAAAGGAAAACCTGCCACTTGCCTTCAGCTGATGCAAATTCTATGGTACCCCAGCTACAAACCCAACTGGCTTGCATCCAGTGAATCAGATGCTAATGCCGTTACTCACACCATGCACATAAGCACACCAAAAGTGGCACCATGCCCGCCAATTTGCCATATTGGCACATCACTCAGCAGTTGCAATACACGCTATTTAGGGGCTTCCTGTTATGACAGTGGAATTCAGCTAAAATTGCTACATGGTGGATACATTTTGAACATGAGCTCATGTAAGCCTAGAGTGTGATGTATATGAGCAAACATACAGCACTGGTTTAGCCAAGGCACAAGCAACAGACTCTGATTCATCCTTCTGCTTTTAGATTCTAACAGAGATGATGGAGATGATCACTCAAAATTTCTGCTCTGCCATAAGCAAATACCTTTCAGACATGGAAAATTCAACTAACAGTGATACAGTGATTTGGCACAGCAGCTTCATTGTGATTCTGTTAGCCTACCTTGTGGGTCTAGTTGGCAATGCCATTGTCATCTTTGGAACACTGTTTACAATGAAGCACTATAACAGCAAGGTCTAGTTTCTGAACTTGGCCGTGGCAGATTTTACCTTTCTCCTCTGTGTGCCATTAGATGCTATTGCTTTTTTCAGAGGGGACTGCAACTTTGGGTTGCAACTTCATTAAATTAATAGTTTTCTGTATACATGTAACATGATTGCCAGCATTTCAATCATCATGGCCTTTCATGTTCATTGTGCTCTTTCCATTGTTTAACCAACGTGGCACATAAGACTTTACTCTAAAAAAAAATTCCTATTGGACCTGGCAACAAGCATTCCGGTATACCTTTCTAGTGGGGAATATACTACTGATCAGTATATCCTATATAAACAGCTGTTTAAACCCCATCATGTATGTGCTGGTAAACAGGAGAATAAGGTGTCAGTTTAGTGATGTGATTGAAATGATATGGCACAGAATATCAGCATATAATATCAGCATATAAATAAAGTGGTGACAGAAACAAAAGAATAGGTAACAATCATAAAAACGCTATTTGTTATGTCATGGAAATAATCAGAAATATCTTAATATAATCAGCGAAAAATATCATACTGTTTCTGACCAGTCTTCAATTATACCCCATTCATTTGCTTTTATTTTGAAACTTTTAGTGGTCAGGACTAAACTGCTATTGTTGTTTAACTTGGCATAAGTCAATGGGACGCTGACCCAGATGCTTCTTAAAACACAATGATGGCTACGAAAACAAATTTAGCCAGGGCAAGTCTCAGAAGCACAGTCATCAATATATCTGTTTATAGTATTCAGAAGTACAAGACACTCATCCACTAAAATTCAATACAACCTTCCATTCATTCAACATCACCAGTAGACCAGTAATACAATATACCGTCAATCATATGAAAATGTTATAATTTCTTGCTACATGGGCAATATTTGTAATGAGAATCGTTATAGATACGAATACATCCTAACTGAATTGTAAGGACTAATTGCATTAAATTGTATTACCCTTTTAGATAATTATTTGCTCAGTATAAACATTAACATTGTATAAGCCAATAAATGTATAATAATGCTATAATAAATGTACTTTTTATTCTGGAAACAGTGTGTTTTTTCTTAAATTGCCTACTCTCTACTGTGTTTTTCAAAATGGAGTGTTTGGTAGATGATGTATTTTCCCTAGAGCTATAGCTAATATTTGAGCAGCACAGAGCTAAAAGCTGTTGTACGGCACAGTGAAAGATACTGCTGGAATCAGCTGCAGAAAGCAATTATCTTTTAAGGATTTGCAACGACATAAGATACTAATTGCTGGATTCAGGTAGGACATGTATTTCTGTAATGTGAAACATTTTGCCTGGGACATATTCTTCAACTTTCTGATGAATCTATTACACAATTTGTCAATATATTTCCTTAGAACATAATTATCCTACTGAAATGTGCCTGTGAATTGTCTGATAGGTTCACAAGGAAGTTGTGAGCTATTATCAAGAATGCATGGGACCTGTGGATCTTCTCTCTATTTAGAATAGTCCTTAGAGCTGCTAGAAATATTTTAGAATTCAAAAACTGCATTCGTTTATTTGCTACAAATGGGGATTTATGCTAGATTTGTTACCATCAAGTGAAAGGTACATTTTTATTGTGACAGAGAAAAAGAGGAAAAGCAAGTAAAAAAAATAAGAACTGTTTGCTAAAATAGGACTGGAAAATGATATTCTGAGCATTCTAAATAATGGGATTCCTACTAATAGATCCCATACTTGTATAGGCAAAATAACATTTTATCAGTACATTTTTTGTCAAAGAAAGGGAGTAAAAATGACAACTGCTTGAGTTTTACAGAATGATTAATAAAGGTATGGGACCCATTATCCAGAAACCGTTATCCAGGAAGCTCCAAATTACAGACATGACGTCTCACATAGACTCCATTTTATCCAAATAATCCAGATTTTTAATAATTATTTCTTTTTTATCTGTAATAAAAAAAACAGTACCTTGTACTTGATCCAAACTGAGATGTAATTTATCCTTATTGGAAGCAAAACCAGCCAATTCAGTTTATTCAATGTTTTAGTAGACTTATGTACCATCTAAAATATTACTAGCAGCTCAAAGGACTGATCCAAATACAAAGAAGATCCATTTTAGTAGACTTATGGTCTAAAGATGCAAATGACAGAAATAACCATTATCTGGAAAACCCAAGGTTTCGAACATGCTGGATAACAGGTCCCATACCTGTATTAACGTTTACTACCCAGTAACAAACTGGAGAGCTGAAGAATAAGATGATTAATAAAACACAGAAGACATATAAACATATATGAATTGTTTACTTAGGGGGCAGATTTATTAAAGTGTTAGTTTAGAGCTCAATAAAAGAAAACTCACCATTCATTCCTATGGGATTTTTAGAAATGTATACAGGTATGGGACCTATTATCCAGAATGCTCGGGACCTGGGGTTTTCCAGATAACGGATCTTTCCGTAATTTAGATCTTCATACCTACTACAGATTTTTAGATTTCGTACCGACTACAAAATCATGTAAACATTAAATAAACCTAAAAGCTGTTTTTTCTTCCAATAAGGATTATTTATATCTTTGTTTGGATCAAGTACAAGGTACTGTTTTATTATAACAGAGAAAAAGGAAATCATTTTTAAATATATGAATTATTTAATTATAATGAGACGGCCATTCTGTAATGCCGAGCTTTCCGGATAACGGATCCCATACCTGTATATCAATGGGTGAAAGTTAGAACTCACCATTTGATAAATACAGTTAGAAAAATCCCATAGGAATGAATAGAACGTGGGTGAGGTTTTTTTTAATTTGTCTCTAAACTCACATTTTGATAAATCTGGCCCTTAATGCTATTATTAAGATGAATGCAATTAAATGTAAACTATTGGCTGAATAGAGCTCATTTTAACTGTGCAGATACAAAGCACTAAACCAAACAAAATTTTGTGTGCACATTTATTTTATTCATAAAGGTAAAAAAGAAACCTGGAAATAACACCAGCCTTCAGCTGCAAGGTAGTATGGTACCTTTAGCAGGCCACAGCTACAAACCCAACTGACTTGCATCTTGTAAATCAGATGCTAATGCCGACTCACCCTTCTGCTTTAGTTTTAGGTTCTAACAGAAAAGGTGGAGATGATCACTCAAAATTTCTGCTTTGCCATAATCGAATACCTTTCAAAGATGGAAAATTCAAATAACAGTGACACGGCAATTTGGTACAGCAGCTTCATTGTGATTCTGCTAGCCTACCCTGTGGGTCTAGTTGGCAATGCCATTGTCATCTTTGTAACACTGTTTAAAATGAAGGACTACAAGAGCAAGATCTGGTTTCTGAACTTGGCCGTGGCAGACCTTGCCTTTCTCCTCTGTGTTCCATTAGATGCTATTGTTTTTATAAGAGGATGCTGGAGCTTTGGGTTGCAACTTTGTAAACTGAATAATTTTCTGTATGTATGTAATATGTTTGCCAGCATTTTAATCATCATGGCCTTAAATACTGATCGTGCTCTTTCCATTATTAAACCAATGTGGCACATGAGATTTTACTCTCAAAATATTTCCTACTGGACCTGTGCTTGTATTTGGGCATTAGCACTGGCAACAAGCATTCCTGTATACTTTTCTAGTGGTGAATATAAAAGTAGTGGAAAAACGTATTGCCTCCCCTTTAAAACTTTGTATTCATATATTTCTGATGAAAGTGGAAAATGGCATAATACTAGCAGGGCAATCACTGGTTTGGTCAAAATACATAATATGTCATCAACGGAGATGTCACACAGAATGGGTTCAGCTCCACCACAGGATCCTAAGGGGTTTCCCAATCAGAAACATTGTGGCGGTGAATGGTGTTGTTCAAGTAGTGAGACACTTGAGAGACTTCAAGAGATTAGATTCTTAGGAGATTATTTTATGATTTCTTTCTTAATATTAACTTACATTGTGCCCCTGTGTGTAATCATATCTTCCAATGTAATGATGGCAGTGCAAGTGCAGAAATCTCAAACTGTCCACTCCAGTAGGCTCTACAAAATTATAGTCATGGTGGTGCTTGTCTACTTTCTTTCCTGGACTCCACTAGCCTCTTCCTATGTAGTTCTCTTGGTAGCGGAGCACAATGAAAACAGTGAGCTGCTACACAGCATGCATAACCACACACCCCTGCTGATCAGTATATCCTATTTAAACAGTTGTTTAAACCCCATCATGTATGTGCTGGTCAGCAGGAGAATAAGGCATCAGATTAGTGATGTGATTGAAATGGTATGGAACAGAATATCAGTACATAAATAAGGTAGAAACAAAAGAAATGGCAAAGTGTCAAGTCATGAAAATAAGAAACTATATATAATCAGTGAAAATGATCATACTATTTCTGAATTGACAAGTTACTCTTCAGTAGATCTAAAAGAGAACAGCTTTCCCTGTGTGAAGGTAGAGCTGTGGCTACCCACATATTAGAGGTTTTAAAGGGAGGACCTTTTAGGATACACCAACCACGCAATTCTAATAGACAGAGACCAGAAAGGATCCATAGGGAGCTCCAAAAAAGTTTTAATAGGCGCTATTTAGTTGAGGTTGAAATCAGGTGCCACAAATTCTTCATTATGGTTATTTTCAAAAACACACTCTCTCTCACTAAGGTGGTTGAAAAACAGTAAGTTAATATAACACTGCATAGAGAAACTTTATGAAGGTAGCTTTGAGATAGGGCTCGTCACTCAACATATATATTACACACAACATACAAACCAGAAGTGTACCCACTTGAAATTCTCCTTGAAGGCAAGATCAGGATTCAAGCAGAATTGTTGAATTAATGCAAAGCAAAAACAAACAGATCTGCTTCTCAAAAATTGCAGACATATCAATTGCATTATTTATGAACTATAGCAATTTTGTTAATCAATAAAGGAACTGTATCACATGGACTTCAGTCTTGCTGGAAATCTGTTTGCTCATTCTGTTCATTACTTAGGTTAACACCCCCTAACTTGTCGAAGGCTAGGGATGTAGGGATGCACTTGCCCCTCATGAACACAGCTCTGCCAAAAGCTGTATTCATGGGGGTGAACACAGGTCCCTGCACTCAGTTTTAGCGAAGAATGGTCTTTTTTTCTGCATGCATGGCAAGTGGCAAAAACATTGCAGATGGCACCCATTTTTTTGCAATTTGCACCATGCCCTCTGATGCTTTAATAACCAGCAGTTCCTTCCACCAGACATATCCAGCACCCATTCAGAAAAGAAGAATGGATGATCCATCTTAATTTGTAAAACTATTTTGTTACAGTGAGAGCTGGGAAGCTGTGGAATTCTTTCTCCGAAGTGGTTGTTCTGGCAGATACATTAGATAGATAACTTCAAGGGCTGACTTTTTAGCAAATACATGGTAAATGAAATTAGCTGTTGGCAAAAAGATGACTCAGATATTGGTTTAATTGCCATCTTAAGCATTAAGAAGGATCTTTCCCCCTTCTAAGGCAAATTGGAGAGGCTTCAGATAGGGTTCTTTATCCTTCCTCTAGATTAGCTAGCAGCTACATAGGTTTCACTTAGGTTTAACCTTAATTATTTTTTGTAAACACAGATCACCTATGAGTACCTCTCGCATACTTGAAAGGAAATGTTTTCTATTGCTCCCAAAGTTTACAGCACCTCTACAATTTAAAGGAGAAGGAAAGGCTAAAATTAAGTAAGCTTTATCAGAAAGGTCTATATAAATATACCAATAAACCCTCAGAGTAATGCTGCTCTGAGTCCTCTGTCACATTTCTGTCCTTCTATCGTATACACATGGGCTTCTGTATCAGAATGTTTTAGCATAAACCTCCAGGGCTAGAGCTTGAGCATGCTCAGTTTGCTCCTCTCTCCCCCTCCCCCCCTGCTGTAATTTGAGTCCAGAGCTATGAGTGAGCAGGGAGAGACTCAGGAAAAAAGTGATGTCACGCCAAGCTAATATGGAAGCTGCTATCCTAGTTCTGTTAAAGCATTCTACAAAATAAATATAGCGTTCCAGCTTGCACTATTCTGGCTAATCTATCAACAATGAACTGCCACAGTAGCTATCCTTCTCCTTTAAGCATATAACAGCAAGCTCTAAAAATCAGGAAGGTCTTGTTTATGAAAGCAGCACACATTAATGTTTTATGGTATTACAATGACTAGAAACCATCATCTCGAAGCATTTGCTAAAATGAGATTTATTGTATCAGTTTGCTCTATTATACCTAATTAGTGTATTTCTAAATGGAAATCATCATCTCTAAGCATTTGCTAAAATGAGATTTACTGTATCAGTTTGCTCTATTATACCTAATTAGTGTATTTCTAAATGGAACATTTCAGCTCTATAGAATTTTCACAATGTCCCCAGTAATATGATTAGTATTAGTTCCAGCACAACCAAAGCTAAAAGCTGTAAACAGCTATAGTACTGCACCCAAGAGCAACAAGAGAATGCAAGAATTTCTGCAAACACCAAATTGTACTCTAAAGCAGTGACTTCTTTAGGTCCAGCCTTTAGTCAGGGATGTTAACTAATATAGGTTACAAACAAATCTAAATATTGATACACTTTCAGAAAAAGTTCCAAGTGCTAGGACAGAACTTACATTTAAATCAAGCTGGGCATTCAGGTATCATTCTCCCCAAATCTTACCTAATCTAAGAAAATATAATTCTAAGCAATTTTGCTATATAAATTCATTACGCTGTTTTTATAGTTTTTTAAGTTATTTGTATATGTAATGCTTTTGTCTGTCCCTTTCAATTCTCTGCCCTGAAACAAATGTGCCTTTCATTACCAATTGTAACTTTTGTAAATGTTCTTTTAATTGCAGGCTGTAATGAAAAAGATAAAATAATCTCTCAAAATGGCTGCCTTTCTACTAAGAAATACACATCAGAGCCTGAAATCCAAAGTAGAACTGTACTATGATTAATTACAGCAGCACAGTGTTGCTTATGTTATCTTGTCCAGTGGGTCTAGTTGGCAATGCTGTTATCATCTTTGTAACCCTATTGAAAAGCAAGAGCAGATCTGGACGTGCATGTTTATTTGGTCTTAAGCCTTGCTATATTTTATGGTGGTGAATATACAATAAAAAAAACAGAATTCAATGTTTTTTCTTTAACAATGTGCTTTGGTCATGGGCCAAATACTCAAAAAACTATTTCTGACCTGGTCCAATCACCCAATATGTGATCCAGTTAGACATCTTATATGCTGCATAGAACCTTGGCACAAAATGAGTTAGAGGGATATTCTTATCATTAAAAGAAATGTTGTTCTAATAAGGGATTACAGCAGATTCAGTTTGAAAGTAATTATATTCTATTTTAAGTCTTGCCTATGTTGTACCTGTCTGTTATCCTATTTTATAATTAAATTGTTGCTCAACAAGTTCAAAAATCCAAGACCGTTTTGCAAAATTACAGTCATGGTAGTTCTTGTCTATTTTCTTACTTGGCTTCATCATATGTTGTCCTCCTAGCATCTAAGTAAACAGAAGATACTAGGCTGATGAAAAGCATCTATATTCATTTCCCCCTCCTGGTTTCTATCACTTTTTTACCAGTTGCTTAAACCCAATTGTTTATGTGCTTGTTAGCAAAAATGTAAGAAGTCACACTAGAGATGTAATAGACATAAAGAAAATCTGGTAAGGGTAGGACATCTATGGGAGAAGAACTGTCATTCTCTCATAGTTATCAATAGCAATATACACTGGAAACACTATTGTAGATTCTGATTCTAGATCTCTTGGTGATAATATATATGTAGAAAATAAATACAGTATTTGTTTGTACTTATTAATGTATACTCTTCTAAAATATAAGGATATGGTTATGTTACACATGTAACATGATGGTTGTATACATAATATTTATTAACAAATAAAATGTCCCTTGTACATCTGGGGGCACATTTTCTAAGCTCGAGTGAAGGATTCGAGGTACAAAAAACGTAGAATTTCTAAGTATTTTTTTGGGTACTTCGACCATAGAATAGGCTACTACGACCTTCGACTATGACTCGAACGATTTGAACTAAAAATCGTTCGACTATTCGACCATTCGATAGTCCAAGTACTGTCTCTTTATAAAAAAACTTTGACTACATACTTCGGTAGTTTAAACCTACCGAGTTACAATGTTAGCATATGGTGACCTTCCCCATTACTTTTCTAAGGTTTTTTTGATCAAAGGAAAATCCTTCGATCGATGGATTAAAATCCTTCAATTCAAAGGATTTCATCGTTCGATCGAACAATTTTTCGATCGATCGTAGGATTTACGGTAAATCCTTCGAATTCGATATTCAAATTCGTAGGATTCTACCTCGAAGGTCGAATTCGAGGGTTTATTAACCCTCGATATTCGACCCTTAGTAAATGTGCCCCCTGATGTCATTTCTGACTTGTTTATTAAAAAAATTGTAAAAAAAATGTGCATTTCACAAAGTAGTAGCTAGATTCATGCAGCTTAGCTGCCATCAAGCACAAGGTACTGTTTTATTATTACAGAGAAGAAATTAAATTATTTGCTTTAAATGGACGTTATGGGAGATGGCCTTCCTCTTATTTCATGAATTGCTCTGCATGAGTACCTTTGAAGTATACAAGGTTTATATTTTGAGTGCAAACAATTACTCCCTCTTCTCTAATTACCCTAATGTTCCTAATGGTACAAGCCTGTTATAGCAGCAACAGACTAAATGGCTGTAAACATTGAAATGCTTTCCTGTTTTTTTCTAAATAACAAATATTTAAAAGGTTATTATAATGGCATTTTACATAAACACTATATTTGCCTTTTTCTCTGTAAAAAAGTTTCCATGTTTGAAAGACATCAAAGCAAAAAAGGATTTCTATACTTTTATTAGAGCCAATACATTTTTTGTTTTGAGTATAAGGACCACGGCACATGGGGTGTTTTCTCGAGTGGCATATCTCTGCTGCAGGAGAGGCTACTGAACTTGGATGTGCCAGTCACTTACATGGAAAGCACCCGCAAACAATGTGCGTGATGTGCCTAAATATCATAGCACCCAGAATGACTGATCCCATTCATGAATGAGCACAGTCCCCAATTGTTACATCAATTATTTATAAAAAAAGAAATTCAAATTGTTTCCAACACTGAGCTATCATTCCGTGTAACCAGCATTACTGAAACCAGAAGAATAAGAATTAAAAAAACTGTATATACGTTATTAGTATATTTACACCAATTTACAGTGTATATACTTTATTGGTATATTAACACCAATAAAGCAACTCATATCTAGAAAGAGAAAGAGAAGAATCTTGATGGGACATCTTTCAATACAATTTATATTTGCAATTTGCCATGAACATTCTTTGAACACAGGATCTGTTTAGAATATGTTGGGGAAACAATGGTCCCAACTGCTCTGCTTTTTAGAAAATGTAGAAAATATTTATCCAACAACTATTTATCTAAAAACATTTTGATTTGCCTTAGAAAATCTTGCTAAGCCTCAGAAGCTGAAATATTCCAGTTCCACGAGCACCGTTATGCAGGGCAAATAATGACTAATATATATATATATATATATATATATATATATATATATATATATATATATATATATATATATATATATATATATATATATATATATATATATATATAGATATAGATATATATAGATATATGAATATGAGTGTCACCAGATATTGCTGAACAATTAGCGAAACTAATCATTTACTGCTTCATATTACAAAGACAAAGGCACACACAAACTACCATAACAAACTAGAGGTAAGAATTCATGTTTTTAGATGGTCTTAATAACATTCATCACTAGAGTTGAAGTAATACTATTGGACTGGATTGTCACAATCATTGATGTGGCTAGAGTGTCCGGTGCCAATGGAGTGAAGTTGGGCGAGTGACATCACATGCACAATGTCTGACTTCACTTCTGCCAACAAGCACAAGAAGTGCTCTCCTACCTCCTCATCCCCTAGTTTAGCCGCTGGATTTGCCTGCAAGTCTCCGGCGGTGGCTGGGGAGATTTATTTTTTTTTTATTTCAATTTGTTATATAGGCACAGGTCTCTTGGTGCTTATACTGTGTGCAAATATGACCTAAGGGGCACATTTATCTAGGGTCAAATTTCACGGGTTAATAAACCCTCGAATTCGACCCTCGAAGTTAAATCCTTCAAATTTGAATATCGGATTCGAAGGATTTAGTGCAAATACTTCTATCGAACGATCGAAGTAAAAATCGAACAATAAAATCCTTCGACTCGAACGATTTAAGCGATCGATCGAAGGATTTTTATTCAATCAAAAAAGTGCTGTGGAAGGTCCCCGTAGGCTAACATTATACCTCAGTAGGTTTAAAGCAGTAGGTTAATGTTGAAGTATTTTTTAAAGAGACAGTACTTCGACTATGGAATGGTCAAAGGATTTTTACATCGAATCGTTCGACTCGATCGATTTTGACCCATTTGATGGTCGAAGTACCCAAAAAAAATACTTCGAAATTCGAATATTTTTTCATTCTAATTCTTCACACAAGTGTGTGCATTATTAATGCTGCCCACATTTGGAGCCCTGGGATTATCCCTACCTTTGAAGTTTCTCTAGAAATTAAGGGGGTTCCCCTGCGTCTATATGTTGCACTTGAGTGATACATCTGATTGACCATTTCCAGGGAACATACTGCAAATAAGTGCATTTTCAGGCAGTTGCATACAAAATGCATAAGGATACTTTTTATTTGTATGTATATATTCTTACTAAAATCACATCTTTTTCATAAATCAGTGTTATGATTTCTACCTTGAAAAGGAAAGTCTAGGTCTTTTAGGTTAATATACTCCCAAACCTTGATACTTTGAACAAGGAGTAAATACAATAGCCTTGCCCTTCCCCTTACTGATAAAGCCACATGCACATCCTGCAAAGGAACTGTTCATCTTAGCGTCAATACTCTGCTACTACTATACAAAACACATTAAAAAAATTGTATAAATGTATTTAAGTATAAAGGGTAATTTACTTATGCTGCAGCCGCAAGTGAACAGGCATTTTGGGGGGGGGTATACGAGCAGATTTCTATTTTGCGCCTTGTACTTTCTTCTCACCCTCAGGTGCGAAGGGCAAAACTGATTAAAAAGGCTAAACTGTTTAAATAAATTCCAGTGTAACAGATGTTACCTAATCCTGAGCCTGACCGACCAGGTTCCTATAATGGCAGCAGAGGTGCCGCAGGGTACTTACCCCTCATTAAACTTCATGTTGGAGCCTTAGCTGCTCACTAACTTTCCCAATCCTAACTGTATATATCAATTTCTGTCCTGATACTTACTTATTCTATACTATGCAACACCCAACACCTAACTTCCTCCAGCTAGTGGGTTCACTTCAAAGAGGCTGAGTACATGTGGGCATCCCTTTTTATAAACGCAGGTTACTACTCACTACTCCCTCCTCCCCTCTGGGAAAAAGGGCCCAGCGTAGCTGGTGAACTCAATCCCTGGGGCTTAGAAAACCCATACCCTCCTACATTAGCATATCAATTGATATAAAGAATGAAATAAAAACCTATGCTCAGAAGAAACCTCTACTACAGGCAGCATTTCAATTAGAGTAAAACTACTGAGGGTTACTCCTGGTCTTCTCCCCATGTCAAAGCTTTTTTTTCCACAATCATTCCATTTTTCCACCATCTCCCTGTAGGCAGTTCATTCCTCTGGCCTGGTCAAATCTAGTGTTGCCCCTTTTGCGTTTCTTACTTCTAATTTTGTCACTGGCCTAACAAAAATTCATTTATTCTACTCTTAACTAGTATAGAATATACCAACTGCTGTCTGAATCCGACCATATATGTGCTTGTTGGCAGACAGGTAAGGACTGCACTGATGAATTTCATTCACAAAAGATAAAGCAAAACACAAAAGAACTCAGAATATCCAAGCCATGAATTCTTTTTTTTTTGTATATGGAACAAGCTTTCATACTTTCTCATATTCCTACATGTGTCAGTATTACCCTACCGGCACAAAACACTCAAGGCTTGTTTTTATGAGGTTTTTGTAAAATGTTTTTTTTTCACATTGGTGAGTTTATATTTCTTTCATCACATATTAGTAACTGTTTAATCATTTAATAGGTAGCATTGGGCTTGTGCCCAAACAACATATATATTTTAAAACTGATTAACTAACTTGGCTTTAAAAATTTTAAAATGCTGACTTAATCATCTGCATTCTACTATTAAATGGAAGTTCAAGTTCAGCAACGTTGATCTTGGTTCATTGTTGGTATATATCAAAATATACATTTTTCCAATTTGTTTCGTTTTTTTTTTTTTAATGTGTCTTTTCATTATGTTTTACATTCAGTAAGCATTTAGTTAATCATTGGATTCGGTGCTAATACAACTCAGGGGGAGTAGTCAGGGTAGAGGAACTTCAAAGGTGTTTGACATGCCTGGTCTTTCCCATTTATTCTTTGCTCATTTGCATAGAATCAATATTATTGGGTACTGTGTATGCCCTGCATTTTTAATAATGCATATGAAAAATAAAGAGATGGGGGACACACCATGCTTCCCTGATTACATTGTTTTTCAAGTTCTAGTTCACTGGCCTGCTGATTTGCTGTAAACTGGAAAATAAAGGTTTGTTTAAAAGTTGTCAGTTTTTTTCATTTTTACCAACATTTTGGGTTTAATGTATGAAGTATGCTGTTTTCATATTAAAGAGACACTGCTATTACATATATACAAATTTCAGCATTAAACTTTAAGATTAAACAAATTGTGTAGTGTATTCTGTTTTCTTTCACATTAGGTTTATACATTTATGTATTTTTAAAGGTCTATAACCCTCCCCCCCCCCCCCTCTTGGCCAGAACTCCTTTTGTCTTCTACTATAGCTAAATTGCCAGGAAGCAGTACTTTAAATTGTATTAGGCACCAGAGAAAGGCAATCATTTTTCTTCTTACTCTTGTGAACAAGTTCCCTGGCCATCATGGGGAAGCACTGGCAAGAGAAGCAATGGAGGCCTTCTGTTGAAATGGCTTTGGAATAAAGTGGCATGACAAGCACCAAAGTGGGTGTTAGGAACACAATGAGATCCCTGTAGCAAAGAGCAATTAGGGATAGAAAGAAATTAGTGTTTATATATGTTTCACTTGAGGTCAGAAAAGGTTCTGCTATGAAAGCCAAGTTGTTTTACTCAGAATAAAAATTATTTTTATTAAGGAGCAAGCAGTTGTATACAAATAATTAGCAGGCAGTTAGCAGGAGTTGAGCTGAAAGGGTTAAGCTGCAGCTAGCAGTGGATGCAGAGTGTAGACCAGCTCCCTCCTTAATGAATCAAAGGCTTTCAATGCTTAGTCACACAGAACACAGCTAGTTTTTATATAACTGCAATAAGTACCACATTACAGAAGAACTCTAGGTAAATATAACAAAAGTAAAACTTAGTTAAGAAAAGAAAGATTTGCAATAGCAGCAACAGAAAACTACAAACAGAGATCAGGAGATTCTAAATGCAGCCACACAAACGGACTGGGACAGACAAAACTCCGAAATTGCAACTTCCTAAAACAGTATCTAAACCAGAATCAAGAATCAGACTCAGTAGCTAGAAATCTCTCAATATACTCAAGCAAAATGTCTAGATCACTAATTTCACTCTCTCCACAACCTGTAGCTCAGGCAGTGTGATCACCTGACCAAGGAATAGTTATAGCCTCCCCTCAAAGCTGATTGGTTACAACTCTTGAAAAGATTAACTCTTCCATTGCTGGAGTTAACCACAAGGTATGAATTCCCAATAGTGGGATACAGCTAGAAAAAACAGTAGAAAGTACCTTGAAGAGCACAGGGACAATCAGTGGTGAGGTCATGGATGATGATGCACCATCAACAGGAGCCTGTAAGCAAAGTGGAACTGGAAGGTGGATGTATTCGAGTCTATAGTGTGTCCACTGTGTTCTGACAGCCAGTGTGTATTAGGTGGTTGGTATGCAGGAGAATTAGTATGACACTAGGGGCAAGGACTACTAGCAGGACTTCAGAAGCTGTTAGCATGACAAAAGAGGAATGGTGTCATGGTGGTCACAAGGGTATAGACAGGGTCGGACTGGGCCGGCAGGACACTGGGAAAAAACCTGGTGGACGGGCTCTTGTGGGCCCTGCTAGCCCAGATCCTTACCCAGACGGACGATTTGCAGGCTCCTTCCTGCCACGGCTGCCTGAAGAACGTAGTGCGCATGCGGCAGGGGGGGCAGGTTGAAAACGTAGGGGGGTCCTGGATAGCAGCCCCGTTGGGCCCCAGGCCCCCCAGTCTGACCCTGGGTATAGACAAGAGAATAGAAGCGAGTTACCAGAGTCTGGGGGTCCGGAGGGTCAGGGATGACAGACTGACTACATCAGAAGTGTTGAAAGGGGATGCAGGGGCACTAAAAGGGGACACAGTAAGGAGCCAGCAACTCAGAAAACAATAAGAAGGTCCTGAAGTCGGGCATCCATGATCAAACTAATTTAAACATTTTTTTTCCTTTTATTGAAAAAACACAAGAGGACATGGCCTGATATGTAAAATTGGAGAGCTCAATTAATGGCCTTTAAATGTGTACAGTGCTAATACTGGAGGACTCTCATCTGCTATTTGGGTCATATTCAATGCACAGCAGAAATACAGCAGCAAACTGACGATTTGGCAAGTTGCCAAAAAATGTGATTTATTCAGCCCAAAACACACAGGATAAAGGCAACTTTTTGGGCCTTTTATGAAGGCTAGTGACACAATCTTTGAACAAGTGTTATAAGCACTGTGGGAGAGGTGTGGTAACTAGTGACATCATTAGTTACCAAGTTTGTAGTCCAATAGAAATCTCTAGAGAAAAAATTCTATGTATGCGGCCCTCCAGAGAATGTTTATGGCACCTAGCCTGCTCAAGGGCTATATACATACACATAAATATAGCATTCAGTCTCTTAATGGTCCACTTGTTCAGTAATTTCACAAATCTCTTCTCTGCTCTAGACCTCAAGAAAAATTGGAAGAGTTCTGTCCAATAATGTAATTCTGCTTTACATAATATATTCAAAAAGCTGTGTTAAAATCACACTCATCCTTGGAGTGTGCTATCAGTGTGCATCAATGCGGTAACTTAGTTCCCAACTACAGAAATTGGTTTAACATGGCTTCCAATGAGTACTTTCTACCAACATTCGATCTATTAATATTCCAACCTCAAAGAGGTGAAATAAAAATCATGTGAACTCTTATTGTCTGCAGTATGCACCTGATAAAACAAAATAGGCAATGCCATCACAGTCCTAGACGGTCATAAATCCGACATTCATAAACTCAATAAGCAAGTGTCGAACATCAATGAGAAAGCAGAAGACCCGAAGAATAGATCCAACTTTAGAATTCAAGACCTCCCAAAAACACACAAAACCTACACAGAATATTACAGAATTATTTCAGCTAATTGCTCCAGACATCCCAACTTCACGGCTTGAAATGGACAGAGTCTACTGATCCCTGAGTAAAGCATTGCACTTTTTGACTGCAAAACCAAATTTTTTCCAGACAAAATAATTACTATGAGCATCTCACAAAATGGGCCAAATAGCATACTATACTGTATACAAATCGTCAGTGATCTGGCCCCTCAAACTATCCAGAAGGGGAGGGGCGCATGCGAAACATGGAACAGTGAGGACGCTTGAGTGAGGAGCTCCGCAGACCGAGGCACAGAACAACCCCAATACAAGCAACAAGAAGCTGATAACCTGGGGATTGTATAATCGAGCGGAGAACAAAAAGAGAATGGGGAGAAGGAAGAATCTGGATAACTCCAACTCCCCCTTTTTACATAAAACTGCCGAATCCAAGATGGCGCCGATGACCAGGAGCCAGACCTCAGTTCTCTGGCAAGCTCCGTGTTTGCTCCACACACACAGAGAGATTACCAAGCAGGTCTGCAAGACACTGTGAAGGTACCGATTCCCCTAAAAAGCAGCCAGTCACCACGAGCATCATGACTAAGCAACTCTCAGAGTTGCGCGATTCCCTCTCCCAGGCAATAACTGCGTCAGTAAAATCTGCAGTACAGAAGATCAAGGCCAATATTGCATCTCTGGGCCAGAGGGTTGACCACCTAGAGACAGTTTCAGATAACCTAATCTTACGCCAAAATACCTTGGATGCTGATCTTATGACCCTGAGGGACGAGTTAATCACACTAAAAGATCACTGCCAAGATTTTGAGAATAGAAATCGCAGGCAGAACTTGAGAAAAAGAGGCATCCCGGAGAGTATTCAGATGAACGATCTTAGACAATATCTCAGAACAATGTTCTCTACACTGTGCCCAGATCTTCCAGCAGAAGCCTGGCGTTTCGACAGGGCCCACAGAGCGTTAGGCCCTAGGAGACCCAGCCAACAAAAAAAACCCCAGGGACGTAATAATCTGCTGTCATTACTTCGAAAGTAAGGAGCAAGTGGTGCTACACACCAGAGAACTCCCCCAGATAGAATTTCAAGGGGCAAAGCTACAGATTTACAGCGATGTGCCTCCTCTTACACAGGCAAAGCGTAGGAAATTGAAGCCCATAACACAGCAACTCCAAGCACATAACATAAAATAACAATGGGGCTTTCCCTTTAAACTGATCGTTGTTCAGAATGGTAAGCAACTGGTGCTTACAGAACCAGGTCAAGGCAAGAAGTTTCTACTTTCGTTGGGTATCACACCCACAGTTTCGTCAGAGTCGGAACCACTCAGATCTTCAATCAAGATGGACAGACTGGGAAAAAGTCGGCCCAACGAAGGCCAATACATCACCCCAGCACTCCTAGAGATCCACCTCACCGACCTGAAAGTTCCATAGGCCAGAGCACACAGAATTCATTCCGGAGGTACTTCTCCAGAATCTAACATCCTCAAGCCTTTGAAGCGGAGCCCACTCTCCATGATCTTTCCTCCATGTAACCTGGATGCTCTGAACAGCACTGGTATGGCTAGATAGGTACCTTTTGGTAGTGCTGTAGGTTACCTAACTAAAGGTAACACTCTAATAACTTTGACTATATACAGTACTGTATTTTTGCGTCTTATTTTCATCGGAAGGAGGCTTGTTTTATTATCTACACTGTCTGACGTTACTTCCCCCATAACAATTGTGGGGCTGGGGGACTTCAACCTGGTATTTTCAGAAAACCTGGATAGGGATTGCCCTCCTGAGCCTAAGGGGAGATCACTTCACCAATCGAAACAATTCAGAATACTGCTCAGAGAGCAAACCCTGTTAAACTGGACTACTTTTTTGTTACCCAGGAATGTCTGAAATATCCCATTGAAACATCTGTATAAGCCATAACGTGGTCAGACCAAGCCCCTATCACACTATCTATCTCATTACCACCTAGCCTACCGAAACAGTCACATTGGAGGCTTAATGAGACTATCCTACATAGTATGGAAACCCAACAACAGTCCTTAACTCCATCAAGGAATATTTCACTATCAACAAAGGCACAGTAGAATCCAAAGAATGCTTTGGGAGGCACACAAGGCCACTATTAGAGGACAACTGATAGCACTTTCATCAGCTAGGCAATCCACCAAACGAACTGAGATCTACAAATTAGAGAATGAACTGCATAAGCTCAAAAACGCATATAGCAATAACCCTACCCCAATAGCCTTAAGCAAAATCCAACTGACCAGAGTTTCACTCAAGCAGTGGGCTCGTAAGGCAGCAGAAAAAACAATTATTTGGTCAAAAAGGAAATACTATCAATCCGGGAACAAAGCTCACACAATCCTAGCTAGACATTGGAGGAAAAATCTCAACCAGTCTCAAATTCTCTACATTCAAACCAATAAGGACAGCATTACATATGACCCTAGACATATAGCACAGACCTTTCATGAATACTATTCAGACCTGTACAACCTACCTAAAAGCCCACAGCAAATAGGAGCCTGTTTAACAAATCATATGGCGAAATTCAGAAATTGAGGATTGAGCTCAAAAAAGCTATCACAGTTGAGGAGGTCTTAGGGGTAATTGCCTCTCTTCCGACACAAAACTCACCGGGCCCAGGTGGCTTCCCAAACACTTATTATAAGCTGTATAAGGACTACTTCAGCCCCATATTAGCCAATTTATTTAATGCTTTTTTTAAAAGGGACAGAATTCATACCAGAAACAATGCTTGCATCCTATATCACGGTGTTGCCGAAAGAGGGCAAAGATATTGCTCTCTGTTCCAACTATTGTCCAATAGCCTAATTCACCTAGACCAAGTAGGTTTTGTGCAGGGTCGCCATGCAAGGGATAACACTCGAAGAGTTATCATAACTCGAATAAATATTCTTGATGTTATACAAAACTTACAAATACCTGCAGTGACTTTGAGCCTGAATGCAGAAAAAGAGTTTGACCGCTTAGATTGGAATTATACGCAAAATCTTCTGCAGCACATGATGGCCCTTTTTACAGGCCATACAGTTATATTCACGGCCAAAAGCATATTTGAAATTAAATGGAGACAGTGGAGCCCCAATTTTGATAAATAATGGGACCCGGCAAGGGTGTCCTTTATCCCCTTTGATTTATGCATTAAGCATAGAGCCACTTGTGGCCAAAATAAGACAGAATCCTGACATAAAACGTATAGAGATCGGTAATACCTCATATAAAGTATCTGTTTGCGAATGATGTCTTCCTCACTCTAAGCAATCCAACAGTATCATTACCGAATGTACATACAATTTTACAACAGTATAGTATAGTTTCAGGGTACAAAATTCATTGGACCAAATCTGAAGCAATTCTTCTGAATCTAGTTAAGAAACCCAGTGAAGCCCTTAAACTCGGCTTCTTATGCAAGTGGAAAATTAAAAGAGGGGGGGTTGTGGGTGCACACCTAAGGCAAATTTCAAAATATTTAAAGCCCTGTCTAAGTAATTCAAGTAAATATGCAAGTGCATGTAATTTTAAAAAACTGGGGTTTTTTGTTACAAAGTTATAATCATAAAATTGATAAGCCACCATACCACGTCAAGGTAAACCCCACACGGTGGTCCCTAACTTGTTATTATTATTAACATGTATTTATATAGCGCCAACATATTGCGTAGCACTGTAAAGTAAATGTGATTATACAACTAAATGACATGAATTATATACATAGAACATATGGAGTTACATACATCACAATCAATACAGGTACAAAAAGGTGAGGAAGGCCCTATGCATAGGCATACACTCTAAAGGGAAGGGAGTAATACACAAGGCGTGGGAGTGGGCAAGATCGAATTAAGTGGGTGAGAAATGTGGTACTCTATGTGGTGTTGCGTTTGGTAGTTAAGCAGAGTGAGGGTAGGCTTCTCGAAAGAAGTGCGTTTTAAGAGATTTCTTGAAAGCAGAAAGGTTGGGAGAAAGTTGGACAGACCGTGGGAGAGAGTTCCAGAGGAGGGATGCAGCCCTTGCAAAGTCTTGAATGCGAGCATGTGAGGAGGTAATGAGAGAAGAGTTGAGTAGCAGGTCAGTAGAGGAGCATAGTAAGCGGTTGGATGAGTTCAGAGATGTAGAGTGGGGCAGTTATGAAGTGCTTTGAAAGTCAGTGTCATTAATTTGATTTTGATTCTGAAAGGTAACGGAAGCCAGTGCAGGGATTGACAGAATGGCGAGGCAGAGGAGGAGCGGTTGCTGAGGTGTATGAGCCTCGCAGCAGTGTTCATTATGGACTGTTCACCTCTTATAGTATAAAAGGTATTACTTTGTATGAACATCTCCTGTGTCTTGGTTTCAAACTGTGAGCTAAATCCTCACCCGCCGACTGCTAATGCGGCTTTTAAGAGGGAGAGACTGCCCAAACCAAACCATAGTATAAAAGGTATTTTACCTCTTTGCTTAATAGCATTACTTTGTATGAACATCTCCTGTGTCTTGGTTTCAAACTCTGAGCTAAATCCTCCCCCACCGACTGCTAATGCGGCTTTTAAGAGGGAGAGACTGCCCAAACCAACGCCCATTTTTGAAAAAATTTAACAAAAAAAAACGTTTTTTAAAATTACATATTTACTTGAAATTACTTAGACAGGCCTTTAAATATTTAGAAATTTGCCTTAAGTGTGCACCCATAACCCCCCCTTTTTTTCAAGTGGAAAATTACCCATATTAAATACCTAGGAGTCAACATCACCCCAAAATATAGAGACCTTTATAAAGCGAACGGTACCCCCTTATTTATGCAAATAACTCAAGACATGAAAGAATGGAACAAGACAGTCCTGTCTTGGTTTGGCAGAATTGCAGTGGTCAAAATGAACACACTATACCTATTTGAGAACTTGCCCATACATATCCACAAGTTAATTTGTAAGGGGTCTAAGGGTAGGCTGGCAGTCCCAGATATAGCTAAGTACTATGAGGCAACCCATATGAGGCAGACCTTAGCCTGGACACAAATGATACCTACCACTAGGTGGGCCCAGATAGAAGCTTGTTATACACACCCATACCACATTAGTAACCTATTATTTGGGTGAGATATTAAAATACCTTTGCACTTTTCCACCCCCCCCCCCCCAACGCAGCAAGGCTCACAATAACTAACTGGAACAAATGTAACAAGAAATACAGCATATGCGGGGCCTCCTCTCCGCTGATGCCGGTGTTAGCCAATGTCAAATTTCCCCTGGGGCTAACCCAGACACAAATAAATCTGGATACCAGTGAGAATGGGCAAGCTTATTGATTTTATAGACCCCCTGACCAAAAATCTTTACCCCTATGTCAAAATGCAAGATAAAGCCCAATGGCAAGGGGACAGATCTATGGAATACCTCAGGGTTTAACACTTTATAATGTCCATACTGGGTGCTCCTATGAAGGTTCCCTTAACTCCATATGAGAAGATCTTAAGATCATCATACCAATATGATTGATCTCACACCTATACAAGTTAATGGTAGAACTGCCTGAGGATTCTTTTCCTAAGCATAAATATATCCAATACTGGGAGGAGGCCTTGAGGGAAGAAATAACAATGACAATATGGGCCAGAATCTGGGACAATACTCGTAGAATGGTGGTTTGCACTCATCAAAAAGAAAATGTTTATAAGGTTCTAATGAGGTGGCATTTAACCCCAGACCGATTGTGTAAGATATTTCCAACCTCATCTCCATTATGCTGGAGAGGTTGCAGGGAAACAGGGTCTCTTTACCATATATTCTGGCCCACGAATAGAGCAATTCTGGAAGGAGGTCACGGACCTAATACAATCTGTACTGGCTACACCCCTACTTATTAAACAATTTATTATTGGGCAGCCTATGCCAAAAAAAATTGAATTAACCACATTGCAACAGCAGCTAGACTTGCACTTGCAGCTAAATGGAAATCCCAACTATTACCCACCATTATGGAGGTTATTTCCAGAGTGAATAATAACAATGTCTTTGAAACCATGACAGCTTATATAGCCAATGCTACCCAATTGGAGGAACAGACATGGTGTCACGTTTGGCTCCCTATATCCAGAACCCAAGCTAAGCTCCCTGGTCATGGCTCTCACTTCTGCCTTTCAGCTCGGGAGCCGCCTACGCACCAAACACCCAGCAAACCATGTTTTTTTAATCATCTATTTCAACAAGTATCAGACCACCACTCAGGCCCTAGCACTAACCTCCCTTTTTATTCTTTCTGAGATAATCACACCCTAACCCACCACAGATTTGCTATAAATTCGGATTTCTCTTCCCAATTAAAGAAAGTTTCTATGCCTCACTCCACTCATGAAGGGAGCTTGATCCACAAACTAAACACTATACTTACTATTCAAACCTTAGTAAGAAACTCCACAGCATGTTTTATGAGACCAGTACTTCCCATCCCCTATTTTGAAAGCATCAATATGCCTATTACCTACCAATTTATACTTCTTATCTCAAACTGAAAAACAATAACAATGAGACAGAAACTGTACACCCACAGTAATAAGGAAAGAAATGCTCTTACTAGGAACTAAACCAACCAACCATACCCTAAATTATCTACATCACAATCAGATATTTTATGTTGCACAGCACAACAGACAAGGTAGCTAAAGCAATTAAACATTTAAAAACAGCCAAATCTCCCAGCTATGAACTCAGGCCTTCATTACAAAAAAACTGGCTACTCTATTGATTCCACATTTAACAAATAAGTTCATTTTGATTAGTTTAGGAGAAATGTGCAATGAAAACCACAAAAACTATTTTACCAAAATGGCGGAAAGATAATTTTGAGTGCTAAAACTGGCCTATATCTATATGAACACTACCATAAAACTGCTGACTAAAATTTTAGCCAAACTTTTAAATTTATTTCTCTCAGATATGAGTGGCCTTGATCAAACAGGTTTTATTCCTAAAAGACAAACCGCTGTAAGGTACCACTGGACACATCTAAGCCTTCCCCTAAGGGAGGGGTGTGCAGGGTTCTGTGCATTCTCCGCGATTGTTCCCTGCGCGCGTGCGCGACAGTTTATTCGGACGCGCGCGCGTCGCGGCAAGACGCCGACGCGCTATTTGGCGCCAAATATCGTCCCTTTAAATAGACGTCTGAGGAAGTAAACAGCGCTTGGTTATTTTCCTAGCTTGTGATTCTAACTTGTGAACGTTTCCTGTGTGATTCAGCTTGCCTTTGATGTTTCTGATCTTCTGTGTTTGACCTCGGCCTGTTCCTGACTTCATTTGACTTCTGCCTGCCTACTGACCTCTGCCTGCTTCCAACTACGCTTGACTTGACAGTCTGCCTAGTGACTTCTGCCTGTCGTTCCCTCCGCTGAAGTTCTCTTTGATTGGCTGTTACACCTAAAGCAGTTTTAACTGCTTGAACTCTTCAAGTAATTGGCTCTAACATTCCTGACAGAATAACCAAGCCAGAATGGAGCCTTCTGAAGAGTTACCTACGCTGTTTGATTTGTCTCAGCAAATTTCTTCACTCACTCAAGCCGTGAGGGATCTCCGGGGAGATTATCAGACCGTGCAAGGTCAGCTCCAAGACATACGGATGTCTACTGTACCTCCATCTCATTCTACATCCAGGCAGTCATCATCAACTTCAGGAGAGGCTGCAGCAAACTCCTCACATGGAGAACCAAAAGTTGCCATGCCAGATACATTTTCAGGTGACCGAAAGACTTTCAGAACCTTTATCAATAGTTGTCGGCTCCTATTTACTTTGAAACCTCAGTCACATTCTACTGACCAGATTCCAGTTGGGGTCATGATTTCCCTGTTACAGGGCCAACCACAAGCTTGGGCCCATCGCCTGTTGGAACAGAACAGTCCTTTATTAGCCACAACGGACGCTTTTCCCAGTTTCACATGGGGTTATATGATCTTCTCAGAAATGAACTGGCAAGAGTGGGACTGCCAAGCACTCTGGAAGAATTAATTCTTCTGTCTGTACAGATTGATAGGCGATTGAGGGAAAGACGTCAAGAAAGAGGTGCTTGCCTTCCGACTCCTGAATGGGTCCTTCCAACGGCTCCTCCTCCAGTTAATGGAGGTCCCTCTTCTGATCCTGAGCCTATGCAAATTGGAGTGGTTCGCAAGACTCACTCAGCAGAGGAAAGACTTCGACACAGACGTTTGAATTTATGTCTATACTGTGGTCAGGCTGGCCATGTTTTAAGAAATTATCCCACACGATCTGATGGTAAAGACTCTTCTCATCTATTTTCTAATATTCCATTGACTCCGTCCATACAATCTTACATTTTGCTACACCTTTCTTTTCAGTGGAACCAAAGAAAGATTGAGGTGGATGCGGTGGTTGCGGTGAATGTGGCTGTTTTATCAATCAAACCTTCGCGAGTCAACATAATAAAATTCCTCTTATTTCTAAAGTTCAACCAGTTCCTGTTAAGATGGCTGACGGCAATTTTGTTTCTTCGGGACTAGTATCCCTTGAGACCCCGCACATTTCGACTTTTAACGTTAAGGGGCATTGTGAGTTAATAAAGTTTGATGTTATGGAAACTCTACTCTTCCCAGTTATTCTTGGCATTCCGTGGTTAAAGGCTCATAATCCGAGTATTGACTGGCAGTCTGGGACAATCCTTTTCAACTCTAAGTATTGTCGTCAAAATTGTCTTCCTTCTCCAAAAATTCTGGGTCTAACCATCTCTGATGACGAGTTACTACAGTGTGTTCCACAGGTGTATCATGATTTCGCAGATGTATTCAATAAGAAATCTGCAGATTCTCTTCCTCCTCATAGAAGTTACGACTGTCCAATTGACTTACTTCCTGGGGCAGCCATTTCTTTTGGAAGAATTTACTCTCTATCTGAGCCAGAATTGGCTACACTAAAAGACTATATTGATGAAAATCTTAAAAAAGGGTTTATTCGTCATTCAACTTCTCTGGCTGGAGCAGGTATTTTTTTCGTTGAAAAGACCTTGCATCGATTTCCGTGAACTAAATAAGGTCATTATTAAGAATCGTTATCCATTACCCCTCATTTCTGATTATTTCAAAGACTTCGTCACGCCAAGGTTTTTTCAAAATTGGATCTGAGAGGGGCGTATAATCTAGTTTGGATACGAGGGAGACGAATGGAAGACTGCGTTTCGCTCCCGTTATGGCCACTTTGAATATACGGTAATGCCTTTTGGTCTCTGCAATGCTCCTGCTACTTTTCAATATTTCATAAATTACATTTTTCATGATTTACTGGATCAATTTGTCATTGTTTATCTTGACGACATTTTAGTTTTTTCCAATACTTTGGAAGACCATCGAATTCATGTGAGAGAGGTGTTACTACAGCTCAGAAGACATCAGTTGTATGCTAAGGCTTCTAAATGTGATTTCGAAAAGTCTCGAATTGAATTTTTGGGATTCCTGGTTTCTGATCAAGAATTCAAGATGGATCTTAAAAAGGTGGAAGCGATTATTAATTGGCCTCCTCCAGTAGATCGTAAAGGGATTCAACGTTTTGTGGGTTTTAAAGTTAAATTAGCTTGGTCTTCAATTGCACAGCAAGCTTTTGAACATCTAAAGAAACGTTTTACATCTGCTCCTATTCTTGTACATTCGGATGCTTCTAAACCTTTTATTCTTGATTCTTGAGAAGTCGCCATTGGAGCAATTCTCACACAACGCGCTGGACCTAAAGATGTGTTGCATCCAGTAGCTTTCTTTTCTAAGAAGTTAAGCCCTACGGGAAGTAACTATGATGTAGGGGATTGTGAACTTTTAGCTATTAAAGGTGCGTTAGAAGAATGGCGACATCTATTGGAAGGAGCTATCCATCCTATTATCATTTTTACGGACCATAAACATTTAGAATATCTTCGAACAGCGAGACGTTTGAATCCTCGTCAAGCAAGATGGGCACTTTTCTTTTCTTGTTTTCAGTTTCATATTACTTATAAACCTGGTTTGAAGAATACAAAAGCCAATGCCCTCTCCAGAGTCTGGTGGAAAAGGTTGCTATGATTACTGATACTATTCTTCAGTCTGGGCACTTCTTGCTTCTTCAATCCTCCTTCATTGAAAATTTAAAAAGAATTTCTCAGTCCGTATCAGACTATCCTGGTGTTGAAAATATTTTATTTTAAGATAACCTTTTTGTTGCGGGATAACAGATTGGTTGTACCACCAAATCTTCAATTGGAAGCTCTTAAATTAATACATGATCATCCATTGGCGGGGCATACTGGAATTCGAAAGACTCTAGATTTGGCAAGGCGTTTCTTTTGGTGGCCTTCTTTGATAAAAGAGTGTATCTCTTATGTCCGTTCCTGCAAGTCCTGGGCTAGATCCAAGTCATCCTGCAACAAACCTGTAGGGTTGCTTCGTCCTTTGCCTCCGCCTGAGAGACCTTGGAGTTCCATTTCTATGGATTTCATTGTGGAGCTCCCTCCTTCCAACAATTGTAATACTATCTTTGTGGTTGTGGATCATCTTACTAAACTTGCACATTTTTTTCACTTCCCCGGTTACCCTCTGCAGCAGCTACTGCGGACGTATTTATCAAAGAAATTGTTAGGTTGCATGGATTACCCAAAGAAATGATTTCTGATCGGGGTACTCAGTTCACCTCAAGATTTTGTGCATTTATGCAAAGCTCTTGGTATTGTTTGGTCCAGATCTTCTGCATATCATCCGCAGACTAATGGGCAAACGGAAAGGACGAATCAATCTTTTCAGCAATATATTCGTACATTTTCTACATCTCTACAAGACAATTGGGTATCTCTTCTTCCTTGTGCAGAGTTTTGCTATAATAATTCAATACACTCATCCATCGGTCGGCTTTTTTCTCTAATCTTGGATTCCATCCCATGATGTTTCCCGATATGTTTCCTGATATTTTCCCTGAGGTGACCCTTCCTTCTTTGCAAGATCGCCTTGGATTTTTAAAAGAGAATACAAAGCATCTCAAAGAACACATTATTAAAGCTCAACAGAATTTTAAAAGTTTTGCAGATCGAAGATGGGGAAAGGATCCTGAATTTAAAGTTGGAGACAAGGTTTGGCTGTCTACCAGAAATTTACGTCTTTCTAATCCCTCTAAAAAACTTGCTCCAAAGTTTCTGGGACCATTTGTTGTCAAGAGTTATTAATCCAGTATCTTTTGAATTAAAGTTACCTGAGTCTCTTAAGATTTATTCTGTATTTCATGCTGCTTTACTCAAAAAGTTTGTTCCAAATACTTTTTCTGGGCGTATTCCTCTCCCTTCTCTGGCTATCTCTTGTCAAGATGAAGTGGAGTTTGAAGTTAAAGGATTCTGGATTCCAGATTTCTGCTTCTGACTACGCTTGACTTCAGTCTGCCTAGTGACTTCTGCCTGTCGTTCCCTCCGCTGAAGTTCTCTTCGATTGGCTGTTACACTTAAAGCAGTTTTAACTGCTTGAACTCTTCAAGTAATTGGCTCTAACATTTCTGACAACCAGACAACATAAGAAGTATTCTGAAACTTACACACATCTTACGCAAAACAAAGCAGCAATTGATGTAACGCTCACTCTCATGGGATTACCTGTACTTCAATTCTAGACAAATAGGGCACCAGACCTCACTTTATCACAACCTTGAGAACTCAATATTGATACTCTAAAGCCGTACCTAAATGGGGTTCATATATATAGCAAATCCAATTAACATAGAGAGGAGCAAGAGACAAGGACGCCCCTTGTCTCCTATCCTATTTATTCTTGCTATTGATCCCTAGCTGACCTTAAACAGGACACCAACATCTCAGGTCTCCAACTAGGTCAACAAAAGCACAAACAATGCCTGTAAGCAGATGACAGTCCCATGACCGTAACTAAACCATTAATTTCATTACCCAACCTAATTCACCTCCTAGACAGCTTTGGAAAAATATCACACCAAGTCAGATGCCCTTAACATCACATTACTACAAAACACTGTCAAACTATTGAGATAAAATTTTTATTTCAAATGGCAAAAAACACTTTCATTACATGGGAGTTAATATTCCTAGTAACACTCCCACCATATACCAACATAACTATCCCCAACTATGGACAATTGAGAGAGTCAGCAGCATCAGAGGTAGGAGTCTGGACAAGGAGGAAGCTGGAGGCTTCTAGATGCACAGTGTTTAGGGTACCTAGAAAAACTAAAAAATGCTATATATATGTCACGGTCGGCACCCAACACCAGAACAAATGCCAAGCACCCTGGTCTCGGCTCATGCTTCACCTGTAGTGTGACCGCTTTTGGCCTCGGGAGGAGCCCTCAGCTACTTGGAGGTTCTGGATAGGCAGAGGGGCACGACTGTTAGCTAGAGTCTTTTAAGCCGATGGTCGCGGTACAAGACGTTATGCAAATAGAGTAGTCAGATCAGGCCGGGGCAGGTAGAGAATAAACGTAGTCAGGCAAGCAAGGGTCAAACCAGGAAGTCAATCAGAGGGGTTAAGCAGAAGACATAGTCGGTATTCAGGCAAGGGTCAGAATAGTCAAAAGACAGGCAGGGGACACAACAGGAATCAGATACAGAATAATCAGAAGCTCTAAAGCACAGAAGCACCAGGAACAAGATCCTATAACGGACAATGTGCAGAAATGCTTTGTGGCTTTAAATACTTTCAAATTTGCGCCACTGCGCGCTGACGTCACACGCCAGCGCACATGCGCAAACAAACCAGGAAGCGGTGCGCCTCGCGCACCCTAACTATTACTCTTTTGCGGCCCGGAGGTGCGGCAGCGTGGTGAGCGTCCCCGCCGGGGAGGCTGCAGGCGTCCCCGCCGGGGAGGCTGCAGGCGTCCCCGCCGGGGAGGCTGCAGGCGTCCCCGCCGGGGAGGCTGCAGGCGTCCCCGCCGGGGAGGCTGCAGGCGTCCCCGCCGGGGAGGCTGCAGGCGTCCCTGCAGACCTCCACCAGGGTGAGTTATCACAATATAGCACCAAGTATAGAAGGAAAGTCATCCCCCTGATGAAAGCAACATCACGGGCCTGGCAAACTGCACTTAGCTTTTACCCCAGACTACAACAATACTGCTCTGAATATAGTGAAAATCCCAGACCTGCAGATTTGGGCACGCTATAACATAAAATACAGTATATAGAAGATATCATATCAGAGGCTATATCAATGTCATTCCAGGATCTCAAACATAAGTTTTCTCTCCCTTATACAATATCTACATGCCATAAAGATCCTATGTCAACATACGCCAAAAGACACAACCCCAAAAATTGTAAAAATAGGCCTTTATCTAAATTCTATGCCCAGTTGATAGAAGCACTGCACTAAATAAACGGCAAGCAAAATGGCAACAGGACATCCCCCATCTTACTGCAGAGAACTGGAAGGTTATCCTTGACACAACGTTTGAAGGTGTAGTTTAGACAGGATGACACAATTAAACTATCTCCACTGGGTTTATCTAACCCCACAAAGGCTACACAAAATGAATTCCACCCTAAGTCAGGATTGCCCCAGGTGTCAACATTTCCCAGCTAACTTTATTCACATGGTGTGGGCATGCCCTTTAATTCATTCCTTTTGGGAGAAGGTACCACAATTGATTTGAGTTAAAACTGAGTTGCCCATACAATTGGAACCTAGGGTACTACTGCTCAACCAGGTTGAGGAAATATCACACAATATCTATATTGTGTATCTACGTCAAAAAAACAATAGTGATGCACTGGAAATGGTGGACCATCCATAGTCTTGGGAACAGATTGTTGAGAAGTTCATACCTCTCTATAAAGCTTACATATATGAGAAAAGTGTGCACAGAAGTCTGGGAGCTATGGATAGATAAGGATGCAGAGATGGTATTTTTAAAATAACTGTTCACCCCCCTCCATGTATTACTACATACTGATCTCTGTTGTAATGCATTGCATAGATTTCTCAATTTTTTGTTATATACTGCCCTCTTGTGACCGCTTGTAAGAAATGAAGACACCACTGTTTTCTTAGTTTTGGTTTCTTTTGGTATACTTTATTGTAAACTTGGCAACTTAACAACAAATGCTTCAACAACATGTATGATAAATATATAAGGAGTTCCGGGTATGACGCCTGAGAGGGAGGGAGCACAGGAATAGAGCTCCATGCACCGCCGCAATAAATTCAGAGATTGGAGTCCTGTAACTGAATCCAACTACTTGCCAAAGTTGGTCTGAAGCTTTCTGAGCCACTGGGAATTGATTTGGACGGCTTGTCTCTTGCGGGTACTGGACGTGTAGTGGAGGTGGCCTTTGGTGACATGGGTCCGGGTCTGGAGGACATAGTTTCCATGATGTGATGGCAGGCTAGCACTCTGCAAAATAAGAAAATGGAAAGTTAAGTTATAATATCGGAGAGGCTAAAAACTGAGAATTATGACACTGCCTATTCAAAGGCACTTTGTATAATACTTGGAGACCTTTTAGAAATGCAACATACTTCATACCTTGATACTTTTGTGTTAGTGACAAACTTTACACTTACTTTTAAACAGGTTGGCATTTATTTTTTACAAAAGTGGCGATTTTATTTTGCTTATTATAGTAAATATAACATGCCATGCCTTGCCTGAGATATATGTGTGAGAGGGTGACACACTGACGAGAAACTGGGCTTGATGCATTGTTACTAATGTGGTGAGACTGACAATCCTTCTTTATCCTGAGCTTTGCTTGAATCAAATCAATTATTTTCATTAATAATCTTGTCATAAGGAGCAGTGGCAATGACATAGAAGCAAAATCTACCTCACTGAATATAGTAAACTGGAAATTTCTGAGATTACCTTAACTTGCTAGACTGCAGTGTACATAAGGAGAAAGATTTATTTTTTGATTTGCCAGACATATCTTTAAGAGGCAGAAAAGGATTTTGAATTATTTCAACAGTTTCAATTAAAAATATCTCTCCTGATAACTTTTTTTTTTCTTAAATTCTGATTTATTAAAAGTTTTTTAACAGAAAATACAGAAAAGAAAAGAAGATGTTACATTCATGGTATACAGTCAGTATGCATTTTTCTCTGAACATTTCCAGGAACTGAATGTAATATATACAAAAGTGGGTTGATAGAAAGAAGAAGTCCGATGCATGCAAATCAATGCCGCCTCGGAAGAATAAGAGAAAGAAAATAAAGAGAAAAGAGTGAATGTCCTCCAACTTATATCCATCATCTAACAGTCAAGTGTCCGGCATCTCGAGCAGGCATCCAAATGGTATTTATTTATCATTAATAAAAGTTATCTGAAACAAATATGCTATCAACTATTTCTGTATTTTTCTCTTAAAGACTATATATCTAGAATATTGCTAAAATACCTGTCCTGTTGTTTGAACCTCGGCGTCGGGTCCCGGAGAGAGAGGCCAGCCACATCAGGCCTTATGTCAGTCTAAAATCTCAAAAACATCATCTGTTCGTAGGTCTTTAATGCACTCCCAAGGGGGGGATTCGGGTCAAAAAATTTTCAGAGTGTATCAGGTCAAGTCAGGAAATATTTATCTCCGTGTCTATTATGAGAGGTAGACAAACTAGCCTAGTATCAAAGTTTTATATCTATCTGTTTCCTTAAACTGTATCCAGTAAAACCATTTTTGGGTATATTTCTGCATCTCTTGTGCTGATGAGGTTTTATAGATCTCAAATTTTTCTATTTCTAATATCTTACGAAACCAGTCTACAATCTTGGGAGGGTCAAATCTGCTCCCAGTATAATGGGATTAGCAATTTAGCTGTATCTAGCATAATTGGTACTGGAGTGTTCTTATGTCTGTATTGACTTGGTCGTGTAATGCAGGAGAAGATCCAGAGGGGCATTTGGAATATCCGTACGTTATTTCTTTAATGATTTACCTTATTTGTAACCAATATTGCATCAGGTATGGGCATCCCCAAAAATGTGAGACAGAGTACCGACTTCTTTATTACATCTCCAACATGTAGGCGGGAACCCGTTATAAATTTTAGCTAGTTTCGCTGAAGTTCTATAGCAACTACTCAGCAATTTATAATTTAGCTCCTGTATTTTGCAACAGACCGAGGTGGAATGTGTCATTAAAACCACTTTTTCCCAAATTTCCGGATCCAATGGATGTCCCAGTTCCATCTCCCAATTGGATTTAAATGTGTCCCTTGGGGTGATTTTAATGTTTTTTAAATAAGAAATGGTTTTCTTTGGTGAATCTTTCGATTCCCAGAGAAGTTCAACTAGTGTAGATGGAGTTCTTGTGGTGCGGTGAAGCTGATGCATTGTGATAAAATGTCTCACCTGTTCTAATCTAAAATGGAGGGAATCATATTAGGAAACAATGTCTCCCATGAAGGGACAGTTGATTTACAGATCAAGGAAAAGATTCCCTTTTGTCTCCTTAATGGCCATGTCTGAAAGAGACGAGGGTCCAAACCTGGAGAAAAACTAGGGTTGCCAACTATAGGGGTGAATCTTGATGGTAAATTTATCCATTTTCCAGTTTTAACCAGGCTGTCCAATATTTGAAGGGTTTATCGAGGATTCGTCTGTCAGCTGGTGCCAGCCATGGTAATGCCATAAGGGGTGTTAAAACTGACTCCTGTTCTACACTCACCTGTAGTTTGTTAGTGTCGTAAACGGCCCAGTCTATATATCTATTAAGCTGTGCCGCTTTGAGATAGGCTTCCCAATCTGGCAACCCTAGGCCACCCCTTTGTTTTGTCGCCATCAATTTGGAAGCCGCTATCCTTGGGTTTTTATGGTTCCAAATGTATTGTGTAACTTTTTAGTACCCAACAAGATCTGCTTGGGGAGGGTAGGGGATAGTATAAAAATCTAGGAAGGATATTCATTTTAGTTACGTTTATCCTCCCCAGCCATGAAAAGGAAGTCTTCTCCCAGGCTTTAAGATGCTGGCCTACCCTGCCTAACAAGCCTTCATAATGAGATTTTATGGGCTATTGTATGGAAGAAAAAACTTTTAAACCCAAATAAGTTATGTGCGTCTGGGCATATTTAAAGTAGACGTTAGTCATAAGGTCCATATATTCTTCCTTAGGCATAGTTATGTTTAACGCTTCTGACTTGGCCAAATTGATCTTAAAATTACTTAACTGGTTAAACCTGTGAAATTCTCCCCATAGGCTGGGTAGGGATAACCGTGGGCATTGAAGAAAAAATAATGTCGTCTGCATAAGCAGCTATTTTATGTGATTTCTCACCTATGACTAACCCAGAAATATTAGGGTTACTTCGAATACAATTTAGAAAGCTTTCAATCGAGTGTGCAAAGAGAAGGGGTGACAGGGGGCAACACTGTCCGGTGCCATTGCTAATATGAAAAGGATTGGAGTGTTCGATTAATTTTAAGTTTGGCGAAGGGCAGTATATAGAATGAGAATTCATGTTAGCATTGGGTGACCTAGTCCTACTACTATCCTTGAAGATATTCTTCAAGGAATGTCCAATCTACTCGATCGAACGCCTTTTGGCGTCCGTCGAGAGAATCATGAACGGTATCTTTCGTTTCTGACCATAGTGCATAAGCGCAAACAATTTTTTGGTATTGTTTCTAGCTTCTATTGTCTCTAGAATAGAGTTTTAAATCGACGTTTAGAAGAGATATGGGTCAGTAACCACCTGGGTCCTGTGGGTCCTTGCCTTTTTTGTGTATGAGGGTGATATGTGCTTCCAATACTTCCTTAGGGATGGGGTTCGCTACTGAAATAGAATTAACTGCTTTTACCAAGCGTGGCGATAAAAGCTCTCCAAATTCCTTATAATATGAAATAGTGAATCCATCGGGTCCTGGGGCTTTTCCCTGTTTTGCATCTTTTATGACCCGTAGGAATTCTGCCATAGTAAGAGCGGATTCCAATTCCTGAGCTTGTTCTAAAGGAAGTCTTCCCAGACCCGCTTGTGTTAAATAATCTTTTATATTGTCTAGTTTAGGGAGTTTTTGTGAATCAGGGAGGTTGAAATTCGGCAGCTGATACAGTTTTGTGTAATATTCTCTAAATGCTTCAGCTATATCCTTCGTCTGATGTGTCGTATGTCCCACTAAATGCTTCAGCTATATCCTTCGTCTGATGTGTCGTATGTCCCAATTTGTCCTTAATCGCCAAAATGTGGTTTTGCGTCTGTCGTTGTTTCAAAGCTGAAGCTAGCAGTCTACCACATTTGTTTCCATGTTCGAAAAACAGTTTCCTATTCAAGTCTATAGCCTTCTCTGTGTACGAGGTATAAAGATCCCTAAGTTGTTGCCTGGCCTGTGTCAGATCATTCAGAAAAGAAGGTGTTTATGTTGAGCTTCTAAGGTGTGTATTTTAGCTATTAGTTTGTTCATTGTGTATATTTTCTCCGCTTTCTTTTTAGCCCCTAGCTTGATAAAGTCACCCCGTAAAACACATTTATGGGCTTGCCAAATCATCCAAGGATTTATTCCTTCAGTGACATTGTCCTTAAAATAATTACTTATGGTTATTTGTAATTCCTTTTTAATAAGGGGATCCCTGAAAATGGAATCATTAAGTCTCCATGTCGGGTTAAGTTTGCTATTATTAGGGAGTTTGAATGAGCAGATCACAGGTGCATGATCGGACCAAGAGATAACATCTATTGTGGCTTTTGCTAGCACAGATAAATCATTATGTTTTACGAATACTATAGACTTTGTGTGGGTGTGAGAAATATGTATAATCTTTTGTAGAGGGGTTTAATTTGCACCATACATCTATGAAAATATTGCTTTTAAGTACGTTTTTAATCATGGTAATAGTTCTACGGGCTAAATTTGAGGAACCCAACGAGGTATCCAATCTCGGTTCCAGTGTGACATTAAAATCTCCCCCTATTATAAAAGTCCCTTCACCGAAATCATTAAGATCATCATCATTTATTTATATAGCGCTGTCAAGATACGCAGTGCTTTATTAAGATCTTGTAAAAACACTTTCAACGATGCCAACTGCTCGGTCAGGGGCAAATATACAGATACCAAAGTAAATCTGGATCCATTTATGTCTCCTTTAACTAAAACGTATCTGCCTGCGTAATCTGTCTTCACATCAGTTGTGGAAAAACCCAGAGCGTCGTCTATCACCACTGCTGTGCCCCATCTCTTTGTATGAAAAGGTTTTTATGTGTATTGTGGAGTACCCTTTAAACATCAGTTTAGGAACTTGCCCTGTCTTAAAATGGGTTTCCTGCACAAGCATGATTTGGACCCCCAATCTAACCTATGCCTCTTAAATGGAACATTTAGACCCTTGACATTGATAATACCAACCTTCATCGTAGCCATCGTAGTAAGAATAAAGATGGGATCTGGCCTCTCCCAACCAGCCCCCGACCACCGTAAAGCTTAGTCTCAAAAAGAGGAAATAAAAAGGAAAGAACAAAGTATAGAGAAGTTTACAACACTCCAAAACAAAATAACACAAAAAGTGGTATGAAAGAATAATACAGATTCCCGCATGGAAATAACCATACGGTCTTAACTCTCAGGTTCCCCTCTGTAGGGGTATGAGTGCCGCAGGGCTGCCAAGGATATACCCCCTGCCCGTGCACCTGTGAAATAAGATGATGAGGTATAACCTCCATAACATTTGTCAAAGCTTACTTATGAGTATTTGTCACTATCCATATTAGACAAAAGGACATGCCAGAATTTTAAATCAGCTAAAACAGGGTTTATGGGAGAAGGCGGAAACAACAGAAAAATAAAATTAATATAAAAAAAGGGGGGAAATGGGGGAAATTAGGAAGTATAAATTATAAAGTGAAGACGGATGGAGGAAACAGCTGGCTGTACTCTTTAAACATATCCAAATCAAGTAATGCTAACTGAGAACATATAATTATAATAACCATGAATATTTTGTTACTTTCCCATTTTATTATTACATGAGACCAGGTGAAAGCAAATGCTCTAAACCTTCTTCACCTTATCTCTACTCTGGGATTATAACATCTAGTCAGAACTAGAGGATATGTTAAAATGCTGCGTGATTATGACATCAGGAGCAGAGAACAGCAATAAGAAGAGTTAAATTGTGTCCAGACCCTCTGGTTTCTGTTATATTACCATCCAACCTCAAAAAAAAAAAAGGGGGAGAAACAAAATGAAGCTACTGAAGAATGAAAAAAGATGTTTTCCATATCAGGGTAACGAGTAGATAAGATATAAATTTTCCTTCCGTTGAGCAAAGTCTTGAACAAAGTGATAGATGCGCTATAATAAAATTAGAGCGCATATACCTGTACCAAAGTAACTGCGTCATCCTCTGTTGATTGTGGCTGTTGCTGGTGTTAACAGAGTTTCACGTTGATATATTTCTCAGAAGTAGAGGCCTAACTCCAGAAGTTAAGTGCTGAATATTGGCTTGGTAGCGACCGTCGCAGTCTAGCAATCAGGGATCCTTTATGGAGTAGCCAATCGTCTTTCCCTATGTGGTTTGGTTCTGTCTCGTTGGGGTAGCGCTGACTCGGTTCTGTGTCTACGTGGCTAGTGCTCTTGGACTGGGGACCAGTGATCTGTGCTTAGGTGGTCTGAGAGGTCTCCATTATATGCCTGCTCAATCCAATTGTTCAAGTGTACTTTAGGGAGATCCCGAGCTTGGCAAAAGGACTTGGCTTCAGCTGGTACTTTTAGCATGAATTGCTTATTGTCCCTTGTAGCAATCAAAGCGAAAGGGAAGTTCCAACGATAGGGGATGTTTTTTTCCCGAAGAACTGTTGTGAGGGGTTTCAAGGCCTTGCGTTGTTGAAGCGTGAGCCACGCTAAGTCAGGGAATATAGCCACTTCATAGTTTTTTGATACTGGAATGTTTGGCGAGTGCGCATTGTGCGTGTAATGTCCTCTTTTACAGAGAAGTTATGCACACAGCACACAATGTCCCTTGGTTTTTCTGCTCTGTATCTCTGAGGCCCAAGTGTCCTGTGGACTCTATCCAGTTCTAGGGGCTCTGTCGCTTCTTTCCCCAAAATAGTACCAAACATTGCTCTTACCGTGGTCCGTAGCTCTGTTTGCGGTACATATTCTGGGACCCCTCTTATAAACAAATAAACCTTCACAAAATCAACAAGAAAGAAAGCCACATACAAAACCAAGATCTCCAATGTCATCGAACCAGAGATGATGATATGAGTCACCAGAAAATATTGGGTTATAATTGTCACTTCAAGATTAGATTCTCGAATGTCTAGTTATCTATATATAAATAAAAGTTGCTATTTTTAGATGGTGTGAGCTTTTCCTGTGTACATTTCTCAGAGAGAAAGTATCTCACTTACCTTTCTCTCTAGGAGAAAAGAGATGTCACAGAATTTGATTATATTAAATTGTTGGAATTTTTTCCAACAATTTCAATATTTTTTTCTTTAGGTTTTATGTATCTTGTGTTTGCTTATGTTTTTTTCTACTTTACATTTTTTGAAACCTCTTATTTTACAAGTTTCTGCAATTTTTACAAAATTTTAAGTTTGACCATGTGGCCTAATGGAATTTTTTTTAATGCTTAACACTCATAGTTATATTAGTATTGTAGAATATTTTATCAGTATCTTTACTAATTTGTGTAATGGTTTAAATCATAACATGGAATGTGAATGGGCTTAATTCCTTTATTAAAAGGGTTTTGTCAGAATTTAAGATCTGATATTGTACTGCTTCAAGAGACCCACTATTCAGAAAGTGTCTGAAAAAATAAAAAGAGAATGGGTTTTTTTGTTTTTTTATTCTCCAGCTATTCAAAAAAAAGGTGGTCACTTAATGTTCAAGTTTTAAAACCTGATATAGATAAGGAGGGTATGTATATTTTTACAGAAATCCTCTTATATGACAAAGTAAGGATTGTATGCTCTTTATATGTACCTCATAAGAATAAAGAGGAATTGTATTCTCATATAATTCAAAAAATAATAGCTTACCCTCAAAAAAATATAGTTATTGGTAGAGATGAATCTCATTTCTGGTCTCTTGATAAGATTGGTGCAAATCAGAAACAATTAGTTATGAAGTCAAAATTATTATCAAAGCTGGTGAAGGAAAGAAATTTAAATGATTTATGGAGGATGTTATACCCAAATGAAAGGGATTATACCTTTTTCCCATCCTCATGGAGTAGATAGATTACCTCTTTTCTTCTCAAGATGTTTTGAACAAAACTAAGTCAGCGGTGATTGGAGATATTGGTTTATCAGATCACACCCCAGTCTCAGTAGATGTAAATCTGTATTCCTCTCAAAAATCATTTATTTCATGTTCTTATCCTTCCTTCCTTAAAGACAATATAGAGTTTACTAAGATGTTAAATGATAGGTGGGAGCTTTTTCTTAAGGATAATGAATCTCATCAAGAAAATATTCCTCTACCTTGGGATACTTGGAAGGCGGCAGTACGAGGTCAGATCACTACTAATAAAAAAGGTTTCTTGAGAAAAGTTAATAGAGAATTTATATCCCATAGTGGTGAAGTTAAGCTAGCATACCATAACTTTTTATCGCAACCATCAAAGGAAAATAGTGATACATTTAAAGTCTATGAATAAATTAAGTAGTTGGAATAAAATAAGGGAACATTTTTTGAAACATTTTCCAAAGCTAGATATGATAACTTTAATAATAAATCAAATAATAAATCAAATAGATTTTTGGCTAATCTGACAAAAAATTGGAATTCCCCTCAAGATATTGCTAATATCAAAGAGTTTTATGAAAATCTTGATTCCCCTCCGAAGGAAAATAGGGATTTTGAAAGTGATTGTTTTCTTTCTAAAATTAAATTTCCTCAAGTTTCTCAAGAAAAATTAGACACATTAAATGTGCCTATTACAATACAAGAAGTTTCTACAACTCTTAAATCTCTTAAAGTTTTTAAGGCTGGGGATCCTGATTTTATAAGGCTCTGGTACAGAAAAAAGCTCCTTTCCTAACAGGTTTATATAATAAAATATATGTTTGGAAAAGAGTTGCCCTCTAGCTTCACACCCAATATAAAGGTAATCCCTTAGGAAGGGAAAGACTTATCTAGTCCACCTTACTTTAGACTGATCTGTTTAATTAATTTGGACTTTTAAGTTATTAACAAATATGTTGGCAGATAGACTATCCAACATTTTGAAAGAAATAATTTCTCCTCAACAGACTTGTTTTGTTAAGAATAGGTGTAGTCTAACATATGGAAATTATTAAATGTTATACATAAGGCTCTGGAAGTTCATGTTCTTTGTTAAGTATGGACACAGAAAAAGCTTTTGACAACATAAATTGGGATTTTTTATTTACATGCTGATAAATTTGAATTTAAAGGGTTATCCATATCTTTATGAAACCAAATCTATTCTTTCCCTAAAGCTAACATTTCAGTTGCTGGAGAATGTTCTGAAACATTTAAGCTTTTCAGAGGGACTAGACAGGGATGCCCTTTATCCCCATTATTATTTAATATTATTTAATATTTTGATGGAACCGCTGATTAGACATTTCGATTCTACAGATATCCTTCAAGGTTTGGTATTAAAAGGTAAGCAAAGTTATCAACTCTAGCTTCCATTCTTTTAGTGGTCACTAATCCAGTTGAATCAATTAAAATATATTTGATTTCCTTGAACAATATGGTTCATTTATATAGATATAGAATTTTAATAAAACCGAAATTTTGAATATTGCTGGTTCTATCCCGAAGCAAATTCTTGAGGATCTCAAATTAAAATCATCTTCAGGGTAACCAACATTTTTGGGTATTATATTTTCCTCTGACCTATCTAAATCGTATTTTATAAATTACTCCCCATTAGTTCACTCTACAATTTCCCTGTAAAAAATGGATGAATTGTCCCCTTGGTCTATTGGCGAGAGTGGCATTTTTTAAAATGTCAATATTCCCAAAGATATCTCATCCTATTTTAAATCTTCCTCCTCTTCTGAAACATGAAGATATTGAAAAATTAGGTCAAACTTTAATCAATTTTATCTGGCAGAAGAAGAAAACAAAAATTTCTATAGAAAAATTGAGAAGCATTGGGGGGGTTTTCTGTTCCGGATTTTCATAAATTTAATCTAGGTTCTATCTCTAGATATATAATTCAGTGGTTATCAGGTAAAGAAAAATTTACCAATCTTGATTTGAAATTGAGAACTGAATCTAAAATACATATATCTTCTCTTCATAAAAAGTGGTCAGATCAAACTTCTGATATCAAAAATAATCTTTTATATAAAGATACGATAGTAACCTTGAAAATAATTTCTAAGATAAGTAAAGCAAATTATAATTTTTCCCATTTTGTATCTCCATTTTGCTTGGGGAGCTTTCACAGGAGGAATGGGAAACATATAATACAGAGATGGGGAAAAAAGGAATTTTCCAAATTAGACATTAAATTGATCAAGATAATAGAGAGTTATTGCCTTGGGATGTTTTCTTAAAGTATGTTATCAGTTAGAAGAAATAGATAAGGTGATATATTTTCAACTAAAACAAGGTATCAAATTAAAGGGAAATAGATACTATATTTCACATATTAAACATAATCTTTATGACTCACTACTTAGTTTGTTGGAGAACTCAAACTTTAATAGAATCCATCAAATATCCCTATTACTTTTGCCCAGCAGGGAATATGATCCTTTGAAAAATTCTGGGGACAATGGTCTTCATTTTTAAATATTGAGATTTCTACTAAGGATCTCTTAAAAATGATGCAAAATCATAAAAAAATATATCCTGAATCTTGGAGGGGCTAACAGTTTACCCTCTTACATCTGGATTATATAGTGTATTGTTTTGTGAATCTTCTAATTTAAGAAAATAATCTTATTGCCAAAAAAATATCCAAGAATTTATAAGAAAGGTAACTAACGCCAAAATTAAACGTGTCCCCCAATTTGCACTGCTTGACCCTATAGACTATCTTCAATAATCGGAAAAAGATTCAATCTCTGATTTTTCTGTTGAAATGGTTTAATTTTGTTTCTTGGTTATGGTAGCAACACAGAAGTCAATCTTTCTAAATTGGATTGCAGATGCTGTTGCAGTTTTGGTAATCATTCTTCAATTATTTTATAACTTTTGTTTACAGGATGCAGTTAGATATAAAGTAGGAGATCATCTGACAAGGAAACATTTTAGAACAAAATGTTCTATTTATTTAGAAACATTAGAGGGAACAAAAAAAACTGTTTTTTGGGTAAAGAATACAACTAATGATGCATGGTTCACACATGATGAAATTCAAAAGAGACTAGAAAATGTTAAGATTAACAAAGGTCCGAGCCAGATGGTATTCATCCCAGGGTACTTAGCGAGCTTAGCTCTGTGATTGCCAAACCTCTTTACTTAATTTTTCAGGATTCGTTGAGATCTGGCATAGTGCCAAGAGACTGGCAAATTGCTAATGTGGTGCCTCTATTCAAAAAAGGATCCCGTTCTCAGCCTCAAAACTATAGGCCAGTTAGTCTGACGTCAGTGGTAGGAAAGCTTTTGGAAGGGTTAATAAAGGATAAGATACTGGACTTCATAGCAAATCATAATACTATGAGTTTGTGCCAGCATGGTTTTATGCGTAATAGATCTTGCCAGACTAACTTAATTTCTTTTTATGAGAAGGTAAGTAGAGACCTCGATTCTGGGATGGCAGTGGATGTGATTTACTTAGACTTTGCTAAAGCATTTGATACAGTGCCACACAAAAGGTTACTGGTTAAATTAAGAAATGTTGGCCTGAAACATAGTATTTGTACCTGGATAGAGAACTGGCTAAAATATATACTACAAAGAGTGGTGGTAAATGGAACATTTTCTAATTGGACCAGTGTTGTTAGTGGAGTACTGCAGGGCTCTGTACTAGGTCCCTTGCTTTTCAACTTGTTTATTAATGACCTGGAGGTGGGCATTGAAAGTACTGTTTCTATTTTTGCAGATGATACTAAATTGTGCAGAACCATAGGTTCCATGCAGGATGCTGCCACTTTGCAGAGTGATTTGTCTAAGTTGGAAAAATGGGCAGCCAACTGGAAAATGAGGTTCAATGTTGATAAATGCAAGGTTATGCACTTTGGCAAAAATAATATAAATGCAAGTTATACACTAAATAGCAGTGTGTTGGGAGTTTCCTTAAATGAGAAGGATCTAGGGGTTTTTGTAGAAAACCAGTTGTCTAATTCTGGGCAGTGTCATTCTGTGGCTACTAAAGCAAATAAAGTTCTGTCTTGCATAAAAAATAGCATTTACTCAAGGGATGAAAACATAATTATGCCTCATCTGGAGTATGCAGTGCAGTTTTGGACTCCAGTCCTTAAGAGGGATATAAATGAGCTGGAGAGAGTGCAGAGACATGAAACTAAATTGGTTAGAGGGATGAAAGACAAATTATGAGGGTAGACTGTCAAGGTGGAATGCACTGCCGGGTGATGTTGTGATGGCTGATTCAGTTAATGCCTTTAAGAATGGCTTGGATGATTTTTTGGACAGACATAATATCAAAGGCTATTGTGATACTAAGCTCTATAGTTAGTATAGGTATGGGTATATAGAATTTAATTAAAAGTAGAGAGGGTGTGTGTATGGATGCTGGGTTTTCATTTGGAGGGGTTGAACTTGATGGACTTTGTCTTTTTCTTAACCCAATTTAACTTTGTAACTAACTATGTAACTATGTAACATCACAAGTACCCATAATAATAGTTCATCGATTTTTATGGTTTCTAAAAAATTAATAGTTTAAATCATGTCAAGAAAATAAAAAATTCAGAGAGGTAACCACTCAAAGAGGAGGGGGGTGATTTAGATTTTTATGTATTATGTATCTTGGGTAATATGTAAATTACTGGCACTCTTGGAGACTTAGGGGTTATTAATAAGGTTCGGGTGGTGTTTTCCACTAGGATTCAAGTTTTCTGATTTTTTTACCCCCTCAGTCTTTTGCATACAAATATATTTGTCATTTCCCCGATATATGATCCATTACATTCAGAAATGAAGACAGGATCATTTTGAAAATATATTTACACCCGTCAAAACCTGCCACTTCTTCTTCTTACACGATGTTGCCAAAATCTATCCTTTTCTTTCAAAAGCAACAGCTAAGACCCTCATGCATGCTCTCATAATATCCCAACTAAACTATTGCAATTTGCTACTAACTGGCCTCCCTTAATCCCATTTGTCTGTATTAAATGCTGCTGCCAGCATTCTCTTCCTTTCAACCAAGAGGGTACAAGAGGGGCCCCTGTCCTGCAGAAATCCTACCCATAAAGCAAAGTATAATTTATAAACTCCTTATAACATTCAAACCCATTCATTCCTCTGCAACTCACTACATTTCGTCTCTTTGGTTAACTCCCCTAATTCTCACAATTTGCACCCCCCATCTTAAACCATTCTCTCCTGATGCTTTCAAATTAGGAATGCATCACTGAATTCCTCCAGAACAAATCTTCCCTCAGTCTCTTCAAAGACTACCTCTTTGAAAAATTGCATAACACTTGACCCTGTTGTGGCACTTATAGCAAAGTGACAAGTCACCGGGTTAGAACTAAAGTGTAAGTAAGGAGGCTATAAATGCTGCACATTATGTATTTGACCCAAGGCAACCACAACCCTAGAAGATCTGTGCTTCCTTATTATGTGCCCCCCATTATGTAGCAAGCTCTGTGCTGCAGCTACCTTAGCTTAGTGATCAATAGGGATGGGCGAATTTGACCCGTTTAGTTTCGCCAAAAATTTGCCGGCGGTGAAATGCCGCCGACGCCCATTAAAGTCTATGGGTGTCCAAAAAAAATGTTTTTTGTCTATGGGTGTAATTTCCGCAGCAAAACGAGGCGAAAAAATTCGCCCATCCCTAGTGATCAACTCACAATTTACTGTGTTTACTATGTATAGAATATAAAAGTTACTTTACGCTGATTAGTAATTAATTCAAAATCTCATGACACTGCAGCTCAGAAAGCAGTGCTGTTATAATAATATCAGCCCTGTAGCATCAGCTTCTATGCCATGTAAACCTCAGTTTCTGCTTAATGATCACTGACACTTTTATATTTCCCGTTTTTCTTTTACCTATAAATGTATTTTCCTGCTGTACAGCACTGCATATAAAAGTAGCACTATATAAATATTTTTATAAAAATTTTTATTTTAGTGTATCTAATGCTGTGTATTAATTTATTGTTTTGCTGTTCAGCACTGCGTAGATTAGTAGGGCTATATAAATAAATAACCCAACCCTTTTCATATAAAATTATATATACATTTCCATTATTTGGATCACCAAGCCTAAAGTCTAGTAAAAAAAAAAAAAAATGTGACATTATATAAACCTAGTAGGTTGGTTTTGACATGAATATGGAATTGTGCAGATTTTTTTAGGACACAGTACTGAGAAAAAATAAATGATTTTTAAAAAATGGGAACTTGTATTAATCGCACTCTGTTGGTAATGAGATTTCTGTAATGAGGAGCTTTGTGGATAATAGGTTTTGCCATAAGGAATGATATCTGGACAGGTTTAAGCTGAAAGCACTGAAATACTCACAGCTACCGATACTACTTAAATACTCACAGCTTCAACATCTCATGTATTCTTTCACTGACTTGCTATGCCATCTAATAAAATTATATTCCAAGCTGGATTTTTAAGAAATATTATGCATACAGCTTAAGAAACACTAAAAATCATTTCCACCCTCCCATTTCCAATTAAAAATGTTTCTCTATTCCCTGGTCGCGTTATATTCTCAGCTGCAAGCATATTATTACCAGCTTTACATATAAAACTACCCCTTTCATACTTCCCCTGCTTTCCCCTCTATAAATCTATATTCCTTACACTCTTAATCACTGAATAATGAGTAGATTCCCAGATAGATAACACATTATACTTGAAGCCGAAAGCAGTAATACAGAGAGAACGCATTGCAGGCGCAGAGCTCTCCATAACATGAACCAGCAGCAAACAAGCTCAGCACAAAATGGAGCTGGCAGAACAAAGAACCACCCACAAAACCACATGGCAAGGCAGAGTCAATCAATCTCACAGTCACGAACTCATCCAATCACAGCCAAGTAATACTCGCAGGCAGTATCAATCAATTATCGAATCATTCAACCACAGCAAGGAAACAGAAGCTATTATTAAAAGAATATGTTACAGGATTTTTTTGTTTTTAATAAGATATAAACATGCAACAGAGCCTGCAAACAGCCAGACAGCATGCATCCAATCATAAAGTACAGACAATGCAATAAGTAGAAAATCTAAATGCAGACATGGAAGCATGCGATCAAATTCATTGCTATTTGTTAGTGCAGAAAAGTTTTTTTAAACATTCCTCCAGGCTGACAACATTAACCTGAAATGATTCTTAAACAAATATGCAGTATGTGCCCAGTATAAAGGGGCAAGTATTTTCACTTAAGGGAACAGTTCAGCGTAAAAAATAAAAACTGGGTAAATAAATATTAAATAAAATAAAAAAGGTTTCTAATATAGTTAATTAGCCAAAAATGTAATGGAGTGACTGGAAGTCTAACATAATAGCCAGAACACTACTTCCTGGTTTGCAACTCTAACTTTGAGTTAGTCAACGACTTTAAGGGGGGCCACATGGGTCATAACTATTCAGTGAGTTTGCAATTGATCCTTAGCATGCAGCTCAGATTCAAAAGCAACAGTTGTGACCCATGTGCCCCCCCCCAACTAGGTTTACCACCCGGCCGGTATTTTATCGGTAAAACACCTGCCAAGGCAGGGGCCAGTATTACAAATTTACGTTGGGCGGGTTTGGGTCGACCTCGCACCCCCTTTCCGACCTTACAATGCCGGCTTCCAGGTTCAACTTTTATAGAAGAGCGTCGGCTCGCCCTGCCCCTTTAGTGACATCATCGGCGGTGCAGGTCTATAAAAGGTAGGGGGAAGGCGGGCACAGGTGGAGGGAGGGTGGGTATTTGGCAGGTAAAACCCGGCCCTCACATCACTATAGCCCAGTGATCCCCAACCAGTAGCTCATGAGCAACATGTTGCTCTCCAACTCCTTGGATGTTGCTCCCAGTGGCTTCAAAGCAGGTACCTATTTTTGAATTCCAGGCTTGGAGGCAAGTTTTGGTTGTATAAAATCCAGGTGCATTGCCAAACAGAGCCTCAATGTAGGTTGACAATCCACATAGGGGTTACCAAATGGCCAATCACAACCCTTTTTTGGCACCCCAAAAACATTTTTCATGCTAGTGTTGCTCCCCAACTCCTTTTACTTCTGAATGTTGCTCACGGGTTCAAAAGGTTGGGGGGATCCCTGCTATAGCCTATCAATTACCTAGTTTTTATTTTTACACTGAACAATTCCTTTAGGTAAAAAGTTACTTTTTGCCAAAGGCTGCTGTCACACGAAAATATACAATTTATATTATAGGAGGATGTGTGCCTCTTGTCAATATTAGTTATAAGTAAAAAAAAAAACACTTGCATATAATCAGTTGACTGTGATTCTGCCAGGTCATTCTAAAGGTTGCCATATTTTCTAGAAAAAAAAAGTATGGCCTTCCTTTATTTTTATGTATCCTCCCTTTTAATAACACTGGTATCAAACATAATTTGCCAGGTTAGGGTAGACTAGCGTTGCCGCCCAGCTGGTAATTCACTAGCCTAGACATTAAATCACTAAGAAGGGCTGGTGCCAGTATTACAAATTTACTGGCAATATAATTCATTCACATCGGCTTTTTCCTAAGCAGCGAGGGAGTTCCTGGTGCGAACTAAAATTCTGATGCTCAAACATGCAATTAAGCTTAGTGTCCCAGATTGGTGATTATGAAAATGTGTGTGATTTCTCATGCATGCACATAATGAGTGAGCCGGAGGGCTCTGTCATTAAGCATGTGTGAGGAAACATGGCCACCCATATCAAAGGATCACTCCCAAAGTGGGTAACATATGTCAAGTGGGAATTCTTTTTTAAATAATAAAAAAAAATTGGCCCTGATAATTTGGTATCCCCCCCCCCCAGTGAAATAGATTGCTATGGTTTTCCCTGGGCCAGTGCTCCTTTTTGGAAAACCGTACCAGTTTGTGGAAAAATTGTCAAGTACTGTATTGGAATTTCCTTACATTGCAGACATCTGCTCTTTTAGACTATCGAGCATTCACAGTAGAGCAAAACTGTCTTAATATGAATCTGTTCAAGTGTCACGAGGCAAGTTTCTCAAGGCAATACTTTCCAATAGCATCCCATGCAGCAGAATTATCCCTCCAGTCTCAAATTTTTTCCCCACTGCTGACACTGGAAGGTAATCACATCCTCTCATCTCTACCCTGCAGGTGCCCTTACTCAACAAAGTTAACACACCCGTGTAGTATAACCGAAAACCTCCCTTTCTCATCTCGTCATTTGATTCTCACAGCATTCTAATTCTTTCCCAGTACACAGAACAGGCAGCTGCAAAAACCTGTAACAGTTGTGACACATCCACAATGGTGCTGTTGTCTGCCCAGTACGTGACGTGCACCATCTTATCTCAGTTTTTGTTTCAGAAGGCAGTAGACATATTTATGAAATGGTTATAGAAATTTGGTTTTGGAGATAACTCCACATATGCTACATGAGGTTTTCTTGTAGACGCTGCCTGGTATTTTTAGCTTTTCATAGGAGCATAGCAACATAATGATTTAAGGTGCAAAAAAAGACACATGTCCAACGTGTTTAACCTCTTCTAAAAGAAGCCAGTCTAATTACTAGTTGAGCCAAACACATCTTCTCCCCCAAAGCAGCTGCACCATCACCATTAAGGTGTAGCTCATTTCTAGTAAAGGGCCTGGTGCTAATAGAAAAATCATCCCAGGTCTCTAAATATATTTCACTGCCTTTTTAACTTGTCACAGCCAATATCTCAGATTAATAATTATTAGAGGGAAATAGTGGAAGCACTCAAGGCTAAATCAAAATATATTTAAATATAATGGAAGTGCTACTTACAATGCACTTCCCTGGGCCTGAGGATTCAGCCTTCAAATTGAAACCAATGCTCAACATACACTGAACACAGGTAATGCTATTATGCAGAGAAACATTTCTTTTTAATAAGTAAGTTAGGGACCGCCATATGGGGTTTACCTTGACGTGGTATGGTGGCTTTTCAATTTTATGATCATAACTTTGGTAACTAAAAACCCCTGTTTTGTAAACATGCACTTGCATTTATACTGAATTACTTATGAGACAGGGGCCCAGGGAAGTGCATTGTAAGTAGCACTTCCATTATATTTAAATATATTTTGATTTAGCCTTGAGTGCTTCCACTATTTCCCTCTAATATAGTATATTGGCCTGAAGCTGTGGCCTAGCTTCATGTGGTTTTTCAATAGCACCCCATACCCACCCCTTAAAACTAATGGTGGTCCTACGCTTTTAAATGTGGGCGTTGGTTTGGGCAATCACTCTCTCTTAAAAGCCTTTACTGGCGGGGGAGGATTCAGCCTTCAAATTGAAACCAATGCTCAACATACACTGAACACAGGTAATGCTATTATGCAGAGAAACATTTCTTTTTAATAAGTAAGTTAGGGACCGCCATATGGGGTTTACCTTGACGTGGTATGGTGGCTTTTCAATTTTATGATCATAACTTTGGTAACTAAAAACCCCTGTTTTGTAAACATGCACTTGCATTTATACTGAATTACTTATGAGACAGGGGCCCAGGGAAGTGCATTGTAAGTAGCACTTCCATTATATTTAAATATATTTTGATTTAGCCTTGAGTGCTTCCACTATTTCCCTCTAATACAGATTAATAATTACCCTAGTCCTTTAGTCTTTAGCTTTCACCGAATTTCTTGAAATCTTATTGAGGATCCCCTCCCCCTCCTTCTAACATTTTTATTGGTGTCTACCCAAACCACTGGGCCTTCCCCAGCCCCAACCAAAATTTGATCTGCTTTCTCCACCACGTAGTGACATTTCAGCATGATGGGTCCTTGTCACCTTTTTTATAATTGAACAACCTTCAATTCCTTCCTTGCACTCCACCTCCACTTCCTGTACTAGAGCAGCTTGTTGAAGTTCCTCTAATTTTATTGTTTCAACAAATGCAATAATCAGCAGAATCAATACAACAATTATTCAGACAACAAAGATTTGCATTATTTTTATATTCATACAATGGGGTAATGTAAAACAATTGATGACCAATATATGGACCTATATGTTCCTGGGCCCCCCAGCAAAATAATTTAAGGACCCCAAATCTTCCAGAAGTTGACCTGTTTGGCTAATTTATATTGAAATTCCTTAATTGTGCTTTCTATAGTGCTAGTGTATAACCCAGTTACCTGAATTCATTATGGTACTATAGTAGGCCTGAGACAAGTCAATGGCACCTGCATAAGGGCTCTTACACATGAGCGTTCTGACCTGCGCTCCCCTGCGTTCCGTTTTTTGGCGTTCAGCCGCAGGGTGCGCAGGAATAGACGCAAGTCATCACTCAGGCGCGTGTAGGCGCCGAACGCAGGAAAAATGCAGCATGTTGCGTCTGAACCTGCGTTCGGCGCCTACACGCACCTGAGTGAGTACAGCCCCATTTCAAATAATGACTTGCGTCTATTCCTGCGCTCCCCTGCGGCTGAACGCCAAAAAACGGAACGCAGGGGAGCGCAGGTCAGAATGCTCATGTGTAAGAGCCCTAAGAGCTAGGGGGTAACAAAGCAGAGAGAAATAATTAGACGTTAATTTAGACTAATACATGAATAGTAAAGGCAAAGCTACCAGCTGTACAGCAAAATATATAAATTGTGCAGATAAATTTAGGGAGAGGTTGGATGGAACTTTGGGTATAAGATTTCATTGGAAGGGTTGCTTATTACTACTACTACTTCTAGTGCCCTATGTTATTCCAGAACCCATTGTTTGGCAGAACACGTTGTTTGGCAGGATGATGCAGGATAAGAATAATGACGAGGAGGAAGATGAAAGCATGTGTTGGCCGACTTCCTGGTTTCCAATTTTGGCTTTGACAATTTAAGCCAAGGAACAACCTGATCACTGACATCTTTGGTTTCAAAGAATTCTTCCGAGACTTTTATTAACTTCTTACAGAATTTGGATCAATGACTCGAGTGGTTCCCCGTAAACTTTGGTCAAAGCCTAAGTGCAGGAAAGTTGGAGCTGCCACATTAGGGGGAACACCTATCCTTTGGGAGTTGGAAACTCAGTTTGTGGGGTTACTCTGAATTAACAGTGTACCAAAATTATTAATATAAGAGACCTTAAAATAAAGCATCTTCCTCTTTCTTAAAACTGTCTTAAGTATCTCCCAGTCCCCAAACAATACATTCTGTCAAAATTTTGAAAGGCGGAGGTTAACGAAACCCTAGTCCAAGTTTACATGAGTGCGTTGATGTGGTCCTCATTCTTGGTGATCCTATCATTGGCCAAATGAGCAGACCTGGTTGTGTAGAGCCAGCTTTATTGCTATGGGGTGTAAATCTGGGATACGCAGACCCTATGAATGGGGTGAGTGTTTGGATCATGAAAGAGGCCTAAAAGGTCTGTCAGGAGAGAACAGCATCAACCTACCAATGTTGTACTCGCCCAACAGTATTGTCCAACCTCAACCGCCTGTGTGTGTGATAGCACATGGGGAGATGTATTTCTTTTAATTATTTGCTGCCTTCTGACTCTTTCTAGCCTGCAAAAGAGTGTCGCTGGCCCCATCTAAAAACAAATGTAAAGCTACAAATTTATTGCTATTGCTACTTTTTTACTCAAACTCAAAAAATTAAAATCAATTGCAAATTTTCTCAGAATATCACTCTCTACATCATACTAAAATTTAACTCAAAGGTGAACCATCCCTTTAATGTGCAGGGAATAAAAAACCACAAGGTTTAAAAGCAAATATTGCTCGCCTCCTCCTCCTTGCTCTGAGAAGACGACGAAAGACATGGAAAAGACACCCATTCACCCCTCTCCTCTTCCCTCCCATCCTCACTTTCAATGGAGCAAGGAAAGCAGAAAGGAAAAAAAGACTCCACTGATGGGGTGGGTGGCTTTTAAACCCTTGGGGAGGATCCTTCTGGTGGGGGTAGGAATATACTGGTGAGTACTGATATGGAGTATGTTAGGTTTGGACTGAAAGTCAAAAACAGCCCCCACCATCCCACAAATAATGAATTTCTATGGTGACTTACAGCAGCCCCTCTGGCATTTGCCAAAACCCATAGATTCCCAGTCCAGGCCTGAAGTATGTTCAGTACATTTATGGATAAATTATATCATCCCATTGTACCTTAGCAACATTCCGCTCCCTAAATTTCTAAAAAGCCTCTCTTTCTCTCTACTTCCCTACAGCACATCACTGAAACATGTGGGCAGCTGGTGTATCATTGACTAATAAGATATATAAATATAGAACAACCTTTCCTGTCATCTACATGGCAGTGGGCACCAATGGGTTCATCTCCAATCATGTGACAGGGCATTATCAAGCAAACAAATACATTTGGCTCCCCCAACTCACCAATCCCTCCTCATTCTTGGTCATGTGAGCTCACCCCAGTACCAGCAGGATCTCTAGCCTCTACCTGCTGAAGCTCCAGGACCAGAATTAACCCATGTGAGTCCTGGGAGGGTCTGACCTGGACCATGGCCATTTATTGCCACTCATTGCAGTAAGTTGCAAAATTTTTGATTACATTAAGTTGATGCCTCCTCTATCTGGTAAAAACATAACTTGTATGAGGGCTCTCCTCATGGTGCACTCTGCATGATAGCATTTGCCTGAGAGGAGTTTTCTGCAAGCCATAAGTTATCTGTTACCTATGGGCAAGTTCTTTGATGTTCCAGAGTGCTTTGATGTCTTTTGGCTCTCCCTTTAACAAATACTGGCAGGAGAAGGGGTAAGTAACAGATACGCTGAATTCAAGCTCATTTTATGTCATCCTTGTGAGTAAAAGCTCCTAATGCAAATGGAGGCATGCACAGCCTTATTAATCTTTAGCTTGTTATTCACATACACCCTGAAAGGCCAGTGCAGTAATACCCCTGTGATGTACATGTGCACAAGCAGATATCTATCTATAGATATATTATATAGTGAATAAAGTACCCCCTTTTGTAAAATATAAGGATATTATAAGTTACCAAGGAGTTTCATGACCATATAAAAACACGAGGCCGAAGGCCGAGTGTTTTTATACAGGTCATGGAACTCCGAGGTAACTTCTAATATCCTCATATTTTACAACTGGGGGTACTTTATTTATTATAATACACAAATTTCAGTGAGTCATGTAACAGAAATGACATCACTACTCACCGTTTATAAGGATATAATTTACAAGATATTCATGGCTTTTGTGTATTATATATATATAAAAACAAGGAGAGGCTTATACTCATTTCCTTTCAGTCTATTGTGGCTTTACCGGTTGCACCTGACCTGATGCCTGCAAGGTTACCAACAGCTGTGATGGATATTGAGTTTTTAAAATGTTTTTTTTTTTACTGCATTGGTTTCTTAAGTGCTGTTCTTTTAATATGGAAAAGGTCCATAATAAACTGGTTTCTTAAAGGGATCCTGTCATCGGGAAAAAAAGTGTTTTTTTCAAAACGCATCAGTTAATAGTGCGACTCCAGCAGAATTCTGCACTGAAATCCATTTCTCAAAAGAGCAAACAGATTTTTTTATATTGAATTTTGAAATCTGACATGGGGCTAGACATTTTGTCAATTTCCCAGCTGCCCCTGGTCTTGTGACTTGTGCCTGCACTTTAGGAGAGAAATGCTTTCTGGCAGGCTGCTGTTTTTCCTTCTCAATGTAACTGAATGTGTCTCAGTGAGACATGGGTTTTTACTATTGAGTTTTGTTCTTAGATCTACCAAGCAGCTGTTATCTTGTGTTAGGGAGCTGTTATCTGGTTACCTTCCCATTGTTCTTTTGTTTGGGGTGATATCACACTGACTTGCAGTACAGCAGTAAAGAGTGATTGAAGTTTATCAGAGCACAATGTACAATGTATTCCTGATGTACACTGCTATACATCAGGAATAAACTGTGTTTCTGGCGTGCTATTTTGGGCTGGTGGCTGAGGATAGAAAACTTGTGGTGAGAGGGTGGATGGAAGCTGGACACTGTTGGTAGGTTGAGTTGGAATTCTGCAGGATTAGATTGTGACTTACTCTGTCTGTCTTATTCGCAGTTCAAATGTAGCTGAGATTTGAGGTCAGGATTTTTTGATTCCTGCCTGCTGTTCAGTAACCACTGGGCAAGGAAATGCTAGGGCCAGACGATTGCAGATCTTGACCTCTGAAGAAGCCTGCCTGTACCTGGATGCATTGTCTCTGCTCAGGTGCAGGCAGATGTGGCCGATTTCGGTGCAGAAACATGACATTTTGCTCCAAATCCTCCCTTCCTACAGAAATAAATGGGGAGAAGCCAGGCAGCGGATTCTCCACCTGCAAAGAATCCATAACATCTGTTCTTAGCTTTATTTTGCAGAACATCCTGTATACTTGGTCCAGTAAAGATAAAGCTTGTGGTACACCACCTCTCATAGTACTGGGTTCATAATTTAAGCTAAACCTACTGAAAGATTGGACTTTTTTTGAGCTTTAATCCTAAAACAACATATGTATGTATAAAGCAAAACAGGAAAGAGGAAGCAATTTACAAAATTGTATTAGAAAAATCACAAAATTAATGGGTTATATCAATATCTATATATATATATTTGGCTTGACTAGGTTAAGAGAATCTGCTTAGCCAACAGTAGAAACAGAATAATTTATGTATAATCATTAGCATAGCCTGAATAGTCCAGATTTAGGCCTCCAAATGGGTTTTTAGGCCTCCAAATGGGTCTGTGCTTACTGGGAAGTGGGTAGGGCCATACATTGAGTGCAGCTCTCCAACAGCAGTTTATGCAGAAGATTTCATCCAGACCAAGGAAGATGGCAGCGTCCACTCACAAGTAGAAATGCAAATATGCAGAAAAAAATAAGACTTCTTCATACTCCATACAGTAAAGATGAGACATCCTCTTGTGCTTATTATTTATCCGTATTGAACATTTGCCCCAAAAAGAAGGAAGTGCTGAAACAACAAGATGTAGATAAATAAGTGAAACATCATTTGCCAGGAAAGACAAGTCAAGTGGTTACTTTCAGGGAACATGTCCTTGCATTACTATTAATGCATGGACCTGTTCGACAAATAATTTTTGAAGGCAGAATTAACCAAAAATATGTTTTAAGGACATTGTATGCAGTAAGTATACAGGTGCATGTGAAATTAATTTTAATTAAACGTTGTGCCTTATACTACATTTCCCCGTATGTCTTTTTTAACTGGTTAATAAGGAAATGATAAAAGCCTGACAACCTCTACTCTACTGTTTAAATTGAAAAATAGCCTAAATATAGCTTATAACTTACCTCAGAGGGCTTTATGATGACATCTGTGAGTTGAATGTGATCAAGCAGCGGAAGTGGGTAACCTCTCTGCAAAATTTCTGTATTAAGGAAAATTGGTCAGATAAGAGGCTCACACTGCGTAAAACGAGGTTTCCTCCATACATAATCAGATAATCACCCTTTCCTAGCATTTTAAGGGAATGAGGACATAAGCAAGTAAGACTGGTTCACTGTTGCTAGTCAACCACTTGTACTTCAAGTACTAGATTAGATTTTAGTGCACTAAAGTGTTATCAGGCATCTATTGTCACATAGTGGGTTACCCTCAATGGAATTGTGGCCTGACAATTCTCACATTCGAGGAATTGGCCCAGTAAAGATATGCAAATCCTGACTTGGTGCATATTATCCCTGCACATATCAGGGGTCCTAAGACCAACTTCCCCTTCCCAGAAACTAAAGAGTGGCACGATATGCATAATTATTCATTGAAAATAACTGCCAAAATGATTTAATTTGGGAATGTATATGTGTTGTGTGCTTAAAAATCAAATACATACCGTTGACTTCAGGAAGAAGTATGCTTGAGATATAATAGTTCACAGCCGTGTTTAAAATTCCTACCTAAAATCAATCAAAAGCACAGGAAAAGGGGAGGTTAGTTTATGGGCACTGTATCACATCAACTGCAGAAACATTTGGATCTTAGGAGGGGACCAGGAACCAGAAATGAACATGGTATGGAAGTGGTAGAGAAAAGAAAATAGAGAAGTGGAGAATAACCACAGATTATGGAGTCAAGGGAAAAAAAGAAAGTGTGAAGTTTACCAGAAGGGAAAGGGTCTCTGAAATTATGGGAGCATAAGGAATTTCAGGAAATGATGCCTAGCAGAAACTACAAAGCTGTGAAGCTAAGAGAAAGAAAGGGCTAATACTATAGGGTCAAAATATACTACAGGCATAAGATCTGTTATCCATAAACCAGTTATCCAGAAAGCTCCAATTTGAATCAAATAATTCTTTTTTAAAAAAAAAAATAGAACAGTACCATTTGATCCCCCAATTAAGAAATAATGAATCCTTATTGGAGGCCAAACAATCCTATTGGGGTCTTTTCATGATTAAATTATTTTTAGTAGACCTAAGATATGAAGATCCGAATTACAGAAAGATCCCTTATCCAGAATACCCCAGGTCCCAAGCACAAACTGTGCCCTCTTTACTCACCGAGAACGGTCCAATATCTGAATGAACAAGCTCCATTTCTATCCTGGAACACACGTCCAAGGAACAAAAGTAAAAAAAAAAACAGGGTTTTAGACGCCAATGTATTTAATTTTATATTTCATCATTACATCAGATTTGCATCTTCTACTTCCATATTAAGCCAAGGAACAAAAGTAAAAAAAAATCAGGGTTTTAGACGCCATTGTATTTAATTTTATATTTCATCATTACATCAGATTTGCAGCTTCTACTTCCATATTAAGCCATTATTTACACGATGCTGAGTTATGCCAGGGCTCCTGGCCATTAGACTGATATTTTTTGTGCCTGGACAATTTGTGACTGATTCTGCAATAATTTGAATTCTTTTTTATTGTTTGCTGCACATGGACTGCTAACAATCAGCCAGCAATATGGTTCAGTGTTGGGTAAGTGTGCAGCAAGTGTATGCTGCTATTGACATTAAAGGGGTTATTCACCTTTGAGTTAACTTTTAGTATGATGTAGATAGTGATATTCTGAGACAATTTGCAATTGGTTTTCATTGTTTATTATTTGTGGTTTTTGAGCTATTTAACTTTTTATTCAGCAGCACTCCATTTTGCAATGTCTTCATTACTCTAGCAGCCGTGCACTGATTTAAATAAGAGACGAGAATATGAATAGAAAGGCGAGTAATAAAAAGTAACAATACATTTTTAGCCATACAGAATACTTGTTTTTTTAGATGGGGAAAGCTGGAAAGAGTCAGAAGAAGAAGGCAAATAATTCAAAAACTACTAAAAGAAAATGAATACCAATTGAAAAATGGCTTGTAACTGGCCATTCTATAACATAGGGGGCAGTTTATAGTAAAATGCTATTAGTAAAACGCTTTAGACTTTAATAAATCCTTAGGCACATTGTTTCTTATCTACTGCTCTGATTATCAAGGCTAAACTTCTTATTGCTTACTAAGAGTAACTCTAATGGGCCATACAACAATATATTATATTATATAGTGAGAACACTGACTTACCTGCTAAGTTCCAGGTCACCCACAATTCTCCCTGAATTCACTGATACTTTAACCATAATAGTAGTAGTCTGTGGAATATATGTTAAAATTACCAGGTTACAAAACAGCTGACAATACATTGACCACCATTTACACACATGTAATTCACTGCAACCAAACACCAGCTGATATATGTGCAGTCAAAATGTTGGGTTTAAGCCTCCCCGCCTTTAAGGCTCAACATTGAGATCATCATTTGATCATTTTACTTTAAGATGCTTCACTCAAGATGCAAAAGTTAGCATGTTGCTGGATTTAGCTTTTATGGGCAAAAGTATAAATGCTACAAACCAGATTAAGAAGAAACAGAGGTGCCAGGGTAGAGTTTGGCAGAATGACATAGGCCTGAATTTCCATTATGGGCGAGGTGGTCAGATTTCCAGGTTCTATGGTCAGAAATGGTGCAGAGGGAGTTGAAATCTTCAGCTTCATAAGCATGTTTGGGTACATCTTTGATAGCTGTAAGTAAATACAGAAACACCTTTATATACAGAATGCTTTAGGGTAAGTATAATTCAATTTAGTTTATCAGTGTGGTTATTTTAATATCTGAGTAAAAGTATCACAAGGTTTATTGGTGACCCAAAGCCTTGACCAATTCGAAATAATTATCAAGGCAGTACTTGCATCCAAGCATGGTCTTGCAATTCCGAATGGTTGTCAATACAGCCATCTTGCCTCCGCTGATGAATGGTTAGCAACTGTGTTTATTCATGCTGGGGAACTCAGAGCTACTACCACTCTTGACCTGGTGGTAGCTCCAGGGTTCCCGCAGTAAGTTGCTGATCAATAGGCACAACAGACTTGTGTCCAGTGAATTGGATTCAAATGCCAGTTATGCCTGTGAAGTAAAGCAACCCCCTCTCTACAAATGCTAGACACAACTTAGCCATTAGCATCAGAATGCAAGCTCAACTGCATCCGTTTTGTCACATAAGATGACATTTGGGCAGACGTAGCTCAGAGCATGGCAACAATTACACTTGAATTATTACCTACGGCTGCACAATAGGTAAAAAACAATCTGATTTGCACTTGAAAATTGCACTTATGTTCATAAATGACACCTCATGTGACCTAACTATAAGCAGTGATGCTTATTCCCCAATACTAATAAAGTATCACATATTCACATCAGAGGAGGAAGAACTACTCACCTTCAAAAGAAAGTGAGCAGTAATATTACAGAGTTGTTTGCCAGAGGAGGTTGTTATGTTTTGGAGAGTTTATTTCATTTTTTAAGACTAAATAACTGCAAAAAAATCCTTCCTACCATAGGTATTAGAATCCCAAAAGAGGAGGTATTCAGATGAACACTAAAGTTCTTGGGAATCTATAGGAGGGAAATAAGTACCAGTAAATTGAAGAATCATTCATTTATCAAGAGACATATACTGTAAATAAAAATTGCCCAAAAAATGGACCAAACCAAACTGATTGCATTATACTTATTCTATACAAAAACATTTTACTATGATCAGTATTCATGAAGCCTTGTGTTTGGTTTTGGTCAAGGTAAGTCTGAGGAGCTACTACCTGTCTTTCAAACTCCATTTAGGGGCAGATTAATCAAGGGTCGAATTTCGAGGGGTTAAAACCCTAGAAATTCGACCATCGAATTGAATTCCTTCGAATTCGAATATCGAATTTGAAGGATTTAGCGCTAAAATAGCATTCAATCAAATAAAAATAAAATAAAATCGTTCAAATAAAAATCCTTCAGTTCAGTTCAAATGATTCGAAGGATTTTTGGCGATCGATCGAAGGATTTTTATTCGATGCTAAAAACTTTAAAAAATGCACTGGAAGGTCCCCATAGGCCATATAGCAATTAGGTAGCTTTAATTTGGCGAAGTATTGAAATCAAAGTATTTTTAAAGAGACAGTATTTCGACTATGGAATGGTCGAATATTCAAACGATTTTTACTTCGAATCGAAATAAATTCGAAGTCGTAGTATCCTATTCGATGGTCGAAGTATCCAAAAAATTACTTCGAAATTCGAACTTTTTGGACTTCGAAAATTCACTCGAGCTTAGTAAATCTGCCCCTAAGTATTTGGACCAGGGTATATTTTTGCCATTGGTACTACATAACACACATTCTGTATTTAAATGCAAAATATAAACATTGCTGAACTTAAGCTAAACTACAAGAGATACCAGCACTGGTCACTGAGGATCCTGGAAATTGTGGGTTTATGAAAGCTATACAAGTTGATATTGATGGACTTTTTGGTGATGATAAAAAAAAAGGTTAACTCTTTTATGGACAGTGTAGCCACTTGTTAATCTTGCATTAAATGAAAAGGGCTTGTGATGGACATATTGGTTTATATTATTTCTTGCACTAAACTAGACTTAAACTGAAAGTTCTTCAACTTCCCAATATCCTTCTTATGAGCAACTGTGGGAGGCAGAGAAGGTGGTTAATACTACCAGTCAATAGATAAGTCTTCTGTATAATGAACTTTTACTTTCTCGAGCCCTAGCTGCTGCTGGGAGAAGGGAGTTGTATGTTTTAACAAAGCCTATTTCTTTTTTCAAACAAGCTATCCTGGTTACTCGGGGGAGGACATAGTAAAGGTATACAAAAAAATCAATGGTCCATGTTTTAAATAGAAAAAAATCAAAAATGTAGCAATATACACTACCATTTTACCCTTTGTAACAACTACTAAATCATTTTTTCTTAGGCCCACAAATGAACAAAAGTGGAACATTTTCTGATGAGTTGTAACCATCCAACTGCACCCCCCATGATCTTTATGGCTATAAAGGCCACAGGATAGCAGTACACATATACGCACGGGTGCAGATGCAGAGGTATCAGAAGCACTTGGTCCTATAGTTACACCACTGACTCACAGTTAGGCAGGTTCACTTGATCAAAAAAGTCTTGCTATGTTACATACCATGTCATCGGTGATATAAGATTCAATCTTCCCAGCTGATTGATAGACAAAGCCAGCAGTGTTAAACAGGTAGTCAGAGACTCCAAAATAAACCATGAGTCCCTGGTCCGCAGGGAGGGACAGTGTTGGAGGTGAAAAAGGGGGTGGTGTGCGATGAGCAATGTTGAAAAATTCCCCCTGTGGATGTAAAAAATTGCTATTCATAGACAGAATATATGTACAAGTACATAATGGTATATACAATATTCTGAACGGGAGTAGATACAGTATATTTTTCCTTAGCCTATTGCCTCTAATTCTAATAGTGCTAGTATATCAGAAAGAACTCCAATAATTGGGTGTGTATGTCTTTTTTCCATGGTTTCTCATTTTAGCTTTATGCACCCATATACCCCTGGAATAAAAATTCATTGCCCATGCACAGTTGATTATTAACCACTGTAAGGTATGCACTGTACCCTACAGATCACACTGTGGCTATATTTTCCCCTGCGTATCCCCAGAGGAAGGCATTCTGCTGTGGTTTGTAACCTGTAGCAGGGTTACATACTGTGGATAGTAGATGTTTTCCATAAATAAATCATGTCTCTGTTTAGAGACCTGTGGTCTCAGTATGCACAGAACTTAGCTTTACTATTTAAATGCACCATGGGCTTTACTGTCTATAATAATATATATAATAACTTTACCTCCTGTATCTGTCAGAATCTGTATGTAATCAGTATCTTTTGTGTATACACCTAACTGTACAGCGCTGCACAATATGTTGTCACTTTAAAAATGTTTGCTATTACAGTAGAACCCCCATTTTAAGTTTTTCGGGGGACCAGAGAAAAATCCAGGAAAATGTAAAATCAGGGAAATGTATTATGCATAATATATAGGTGGGACCACAAAACAACAGTGAAAAATGAGGGAAAACTTCAGGGGATTTAAATGGGGGTTCTACTGTATTATTATTATTATTAATAATAATAATAATAACAATATACTGTTGTGAATTATACATGTGGGACCCTTGCACTGCCAGCAATAGGAGGTGAAACATGCATTTTTGTTGTGTTGTGTTTGCAGTGGCGAAAAGAGTTACCACTGCTTATCCCCTACACACACCATATCTTTTGAGTATTCACCATACCTTTAACTGCACGTCCAGTGACTGAGCTGTCACAGGCGGAGGCCCCGTTAAGGAGTAATCAATTGCTGCTACACTGTCAATTTTGGCTGTGACTGCAGATGAAAACAGAAGTGGTTCCCTTGATCAAATGAACAAAATGTCTGCACAAAGCCTAATTATGATACATTACATTGCTAATGGACAAGTCTGAGTTTGACAGCAACTCCCTGCAGGAAAATCATACTTATTTCTTAATCACCAATCTCAATATCCCCTTAGAAAGGAAGGGGAGTTCTCTGTGCGCATTAAACTGTTCCCTCATTATTCATTTTGTATTTAAGAAAAGTGCTAACTTAAGCTTTTTGACAAGTATACATCATTTCTAGCAGCTTTGCAATATGCATTTTTTGAAAAATATGCAGACTTTTCATGATTTTTAATGGTTTCTGACAGTTCCCTAAGCCTAGTCCCCTGCCGATCTGTCTGAGTACTTTGCTGAGCTGGCTGACTACTGTTACTTTGTATCAACAGCCAGCTGTCCTTAGCCTGCATCCTCCAAACCCCACAGTTCCCTGCACATGTGATTTCAATAAGGAACGGAACATCATAGTGCAATGCATTGTGGGTTATGTAGTTCCAGCATGCTGTCTGTAAGCTGTAGAGTTGTTGTTACAATTTGTAACATCAGTGTTTTAGACCCTCCTTCCCTGCCAGGATTTCAAATGATGCAGAAAGAACAGAACTGTTAAACTTGCTGGATTTCACCATAGAAAATGGCATTTATTCATACTTTTTGTAGAAACTGGTAACTTTGATGGATATATTAGGGGTTTCTGTATAATGTGGGCCTCTTAATAAAATTTCAGTTTGAAAGCCGGAGTTCCCCTTTAAAATAGGAAATAATCTTTTTCTAAGTTATAGGATGTTTATAAATTATAGTATCGTGGTGCAAGAATGATGGGAACTGTCCCCAACAGTGTGTGGTTTGTCACTATCAACAACATGTGTGGATAATAAACAGAAACATAAAGAATGTTATTGTGGGAGTTTAAAGCATCCTAAGAACGGGTTAAAAAAGTGTTGGGGTTAAAAAGTCTTGCCCTTTATTTTGGTATACTGGAATCCACCCCAAGAGTCATCTCTTACCTGGCAGGGTCTGTAAAAGTGGCTGGAGTTTGCTACTAATGGACTGAGTAACCACCGGGCAGATCTAGAAAAAGGAAACACCAGAGAGCATTTCTTATTACTAAAAAAAAGACAAATGTTAAGTGTTTTACAATCCAACCTTTATTTACAGCATGAGTTCAACAATTAATCTATTACAGAAGTATATTACTGATGATTTTAGGGGTCATTTACAAATGCCCTGGGCGCAAGTGTCATAAGGTTGACAAAATTGCATCCTTAGTGCTCTTTTACTCCACAATTGAGTCTGGGGCGTAGCAGCTCTCTCCCAGAGTATAATGCTGGGGGGGGGCACAGGACAGTCCTGTATTACTGGCTGCCGTAGGCAAGTAAGGAAAATGCTCCTTTTCTTTATGCAGCTGAACACAGAAAGCACTATATTCATGAGGAAAGTATAGAAAGTGCACCCTGCCCTGCCATTTGTAGATGATCCCTGTTATTGTCAAGCACAGTAAGAAGGATTTCTGTGAGTCTATCATTCATTGGTCGGGTTAAAGGGGTCACTTCTAAAAAACATCTAGGCAGATATGTCAACCAAAGGAGCCAAGGAAACTAGGAGTCAGGTGTCAGTGAGAAGACACATTCAGCTAGTGTTATCAGCAGCTTGGTGACTGATATAAATGTTGTTATAGGGGACCCTTAACCAAAGTGAAAGTAAAAAAATTATGGGTACATAAATATTGTGCCGTGCTTTAGGCTTCATTTCCAAACCACTATTGCGGTTGTGTCAAACTGGATGCAATCACTGTGTGCATCGAATCCATTTCTTAAGGATACTTGCTCCTAAACATGTTCCTTACACTTGTGTTTATTTGTGCCAAGCTCCATTGTGCCAGCCCAGTCTGTTTTGATGAATATTGATGCCACAGAATCCTGGAGCTACCGCCAACATCAAGGTTCCCACTGTTGGATGTGTTAATAGACTTAACTAACTTTTTGTGCACAAAATTAGCACGTCAGACACAATTGCACCAAGCACAAACCTACACATGGATGCAATGACACTGGAGCTGTGGGACAGAACATGGCATCCGATATTGCACTTTCCACACTGCATCTGTGGTTGTAAATGAGCCCTGTTGTGTGACAGTAGATACAGCTGTCATTTAAATTGGTGCCTATCAATATTCAAGGCTCTATGACATTCTACACAACAATATACTGTAAATAATGTCATGTGTTATGTAACAATATTCCTTCATCCTTACCTTGCCCTCAATATCTTTTCTTAAGGCATTGTCAATACTTTTATGGAACACATCAACCAACCAGCTATAACAGGGGTGTCCAAACTTTTGGCTCGCAGGGCCACATTGGAAAAAAGAAAAATTGTCTGGGGCCACACATGAAATACACAAACACGTTTGATTTGTAAAAGTAAAGGAAATACACAGAAAAGAACTACAATGCCAGTTGGATAACCAGCTATACACTGGAATATGGGACACCTGGATATTAAATAGACTTATTATTATATATTTATTACTAACTGGGCAATGGGCAGAGTCCCCCCTTCTCCTATATCCTTTGCGACCTGACGTTTCCTCAGGAACCAAGCTGGGCCACATTCATATGCATCCCGGGCCGCATGTGGCCCTCGGGCCGCAGTTTGGACACCCCTGAGCTATAAGAAAGATCAGAACGGACAGCAAGGTGAGATTGTGCCTTCAACAATAAATGAATAGAACAAACAGGGTCAATACAATAATAAATACAGTAAGTAAGTGCAGTTATGGTAAAGATTAAGAGGCAAGAGTGAAAGGAGATCCTGTCTCCATAGAACTTACAATCTAAATGGAAGGGTAACTTACAGTCCATATTTATGACTTACCTGAACTTCCCAGACACGTGTATCTTGACATCTGAGATATGACAGCTACAGTCAGAAGGGGAAATGGTGGGTCTCCCAGATGCATCACTTCCAAGCTGAAGGCCAACAGAGATACTAAGCCCCTCCACTTTCAGATCAAAGTTTCCTTTACCTGATCTAAAAACAAAAGGATAAATAGCTGAATTCATAGCTAGAAATCTCTCTCTCTATAAAAATCCTAAACCAATGATTATTACAGGCATAAGGTATAAAAAGTTGTACAACATATTGCATTATCTGAAACAATGGAGAGTAATGTGTGTGTGCCAGGTGTAGGACAGGTATGGGATATAATCTACAAAAAATGATTTTAACATTCTTTAACCACAATCAGATTGTTTACTGTTTTAATCCAATAAGGATTTGTTATATCTCAGTTTGGCTCCAGTATAGGGTACTTTTTTTTTATTTTTATTATTACAGAGAAAAAGGAAATCATTTAGATCAGTTAGAATTATTTGATTAAAATGGAGTCTATTGGAGATGGCCTGCCCCTAATATAGAGTTGAATTGCACACTTGGATCATCCAAATTCAAAGTAGTTCAAGGAAGTAACTCTCACTGTAATGATCTGAGCAATGTCATACAATGTACACTACATACATTTTGCACTGATCAGATCACTACCGTGCAATGTACAAGCCCTTCTTTAAGTAACAAAGGCAATCATACATTCATTCAATACCTCCAATCACAGCTGTTTTGTTTCTGCTATACACAATCAACTTACAATATTTTGCTGTGAACTTTCCATTTGCCATCCACTTGAATAAAAGCTCCTGAGATGCTCAGTTTCAGTCCAACATTGGGAACAAGGCTTATTTGGGAAGTGGGTAACTGGAAGCTGCGGATGACCATGCTGCAACAGTAAAATGTACTTTGTCAATATCAGCGGTGTTACTAGTGTTTATCAGACAGGGGTTTCATCACACACTACAATCAAATACTAGTTGAAAAGAACATCACAGCTAATCATTTTAGTAATCTATGATTTTATTTACTACGGACAAGGGTGCTAACAAGGCAAAAATCCAGTTCAATTCAGCTTCGCCGCAGCACTGATACTGTCCAGCAGAGGAAGTATAATGTGGCTTCTTTGCGTCACAATGTAGGGCCTATGTTTGTTCACAAGATGGCAGCAGAAATTTACAATTGAAAATAAAGTTAAAAAAAACTTTTGAGAAGGTTATGAGCAGAACTATTTAAAGACTGAATCCCACCATAACCACCTTAAGCCTGGCCCTCTTTTGAAGGTGGGGTGCTCATTCCAAACAGACGGCACTGTAGTCAATTAATTCTTGTGCAGTAACTGAATTAACCAAATATCTACTGAACACAATGCCATTAGTATGTTGGGAAAGGATATTTCTGTTTCTAATAGAAGAACAGGCTGGAGGTGGTAGGCATATTGGAGACTAAATTCCACTGCTGCCTTAGCGTTTCAATGTATAAGGTCCACATCTTCCTGTGCTGCTGACAAGGTGCCTGCCAGAATTACTTCTTACACAGAATCATGTGTAGGCAGCTTGCAGGCAACAAGGGATGGAGTATATCTGATGTAATTTATCAACAGTGGGCAAATTTGCTCCTGGGCAATAACTCATGAGAACCAATCAGACAATTGCTTTCAGTGCCCAACTTGCAGCTCATCACTGATTGGTTGCAATGGGTTACTGCCCATGTACAAATTTGCCCACTGTTTATTAATGACCCCCATTGTCAGCCTTTCAAGTAGCAAAGTCAAGACATTGAGGAAGCGGTCTAAGAGAAGGTTGGACAATGGAAAGCACAAACTTTGTACTAAGATGAAAGAAACACACATGAGCTGGACCGGCTTCCTAAAATGCCATGCTTCTGACAGTCTTTTTAGGATACTAAGCTGTACAGATCTCAATATTGCTATAAATTAAAGAGATAAAGGTATATGATGCATGTATCTTTATATCAGGAATCCCCAACTTTTAGAACCCGTGAGCAACATTCAGAAGTAAAAGGAGTTGGGGAGCAACACTATCATGAAAAATGTTCCTGGGGTGCCAAATAAGTGCTGTGATTGGCCATTTGGTAGTCTCTATGTGGATTGTCAAGCTACACTGAGGCTCTGTTTGTCAGTACTCCTGGTTTTTATGCAGCCAAAACTTGCCTCCAATCTGGAATTCAAAAATAAACACCTGCTTTGAGGTCACTGGGAGCAACATCCAAGGGGTTGGGGAGCAACATGTTGCTCATGAGCTACTGGTTGGGCATCACTGCCCTATATTATAATACTGCCAATGTATAATAATATACTCATTTACATTTCTTTGCCAGGAACCTGCACAATGTAAGCACTGTCTGCAATTTGGTTAGAAACACATGACAAGACCAACCTGATTGCTGAGTGTATTACCATCTTAGGGCCATGAATGCCTGATGTGCTTCCTTCAAGATGTTAAAGTCCAGCCATTTACATCCATGGCATTTGAAGACTGTCTAGTAAGTATCAGGCCTCTTAGATTTTATTCTAATTTCAACCCCTTGTATATTGACAGAGGAAGCAATTCATAGGGTAGGTCAGTATAACCCCTCTCTATGAAACTCCCCAGGAAATGTACATGGTGAAGGGGCCTCTGGAACATTCTTAGTATGTAATGCTCCAGCTTAAACTCCCCGAGTCCTGCCTAAGCAACACAACTGTTTGGTGGGGGGATTCTATTATAGGAGATTACACCTATGGAAGCAATTTGAAGGTGTAAACCATTGTTCACTGCATCAAACAGCTCCTTCCCATCAATCCCCCATCAATACTGTGACACAAGGCTGCTGTTGAACCAGAACGTATTTCCTCTGTGCTGGTAACTTGTGTATTCATTTGTGTAGGTTCCCTATGCATCTTGGGTTAGAAAAAGGAATAATCAGTTACTTAAGGCTAAAGTCTGTGTGTAGTCGGGAGAATGTAAATGAGGCGGCAAGCGGATTCATTTCTGCGCTCTCCTGGGCTACTCTGCATGATGTCTTAATCAAGTTCTCCCAAAGATAAGGCAGACACGCTGAAGGGGATGGGCAATTCGCTATGCCCAAATTAAATGCAAAACATGTTTTATTTATTTTAAGATTCCTTTTTAGACTCTAAAGGGTTCCCGTGTGCACAGAATAGTTTATCTTTTTATGACAGTAATAGTAAGTCAGGTTGAGAAAAGACACAAGAAAAGCTTATAATTTATTATAAGAACCTATGAAGGATTTGGGGGTTTTTTTTTGTGTGTTTTCTTTTGTTCTTAGAACTTCAGATGCTGTCTGTATGCTAGGGCTTAATTACCCTAGCAACTAGGCAGCCGTTGGAAGCCAAAAGGCAAGATCAATAGAAGAGGGCCTGAAAAAAGAAGGAAAAGCAATTAAAATTAAAAACAACAAAACTGAACCCTCACAGCTATTTTTTGGGCTGCTGGGGTCTGTGACCCAGACAACTAGATAGGATTTTTCAGTTGCAGGATCGACAGTGCAGAATGGGAGTGCCAGTAGTTCAAAGACCCTATAAAAGAAATAATAATAAGATGAATCTAATAATAAAAAAAGGTGTACTTGCCTTTTAGGGCAATGATACACAAATTGATTTGTCACCCATGGGAAAATGATGGTCCTGCAGGAAAAATTTCACTGGAAAAAAAACTTGCAGCAATCCTGGCTAATCGCTAAAAAATGCATTAGAGTAGACACCTCGATATCTGCACTACCCACGGGTGACAGTGATGTGAGTATTATGTGTGCCACTGCCACTAGCAATTAATTTCCAAGGAAATTCTTAGGGATTAAACAAGCAACATGACAACTACATCAGATATGTTTAGGCAGTAGGAGCATGCTGGGAACTGTAGTTCCCCAACAGCTGGGTGAGTGAAGACTAGACTAGTTATCATGAGGCTAGGAGAAGCATTATGCAGCACACAGAAAAAAACATTCCCCGGTGGGATTCTAATCACAGTAGCAGGGCTGGCTGATCTGTGCTAAGATTTATGCGGGAGATTATACCGCCAGCTGATGTGGATGGAATTGCTTTTATAATTTAAAGGGACTGTAATGAATAAAAAATTATTTTATAGAAGGGGCATTAATCTTTAGCAAAGGCTTCAGAACAAACAGTCTTTAGCAGTGCTGCCCAAGTACCATAATCAAGATCTATCACTAGTCAAGGCTCTCAGCTGTTCTGCACTTAACTCTATATTAGCCGGTCTAGAAACACCATCACTGGCACTAGTGCTCACATCCCCCACAAATTGTGTTAATGAAAATGGGGGTTTGACTTAATGTGACTTTTTTTATGGGGAATAAATGCTCCAGGTTCTTTTGGGTTGTTGGCTGACTTTTCTGCAGCTCAAATACAAGCACAAATTCTTCATTAGATGAAGACCAGGGCTTTGAAATGGCAATTGTGAGACATTTAGTTCTTCAGCTTCTTCAACCTTACTCTGGCCATTGGTATAACGATGGGCGAAGCATGGGGTGCAACTGAACCAGGCTCCACCAGGAGTCAAGCTGCTATGCTTTCCACCAAGATACCATAAACTATGAAGCCATACAGGGTTTGCAACAGGTATGGGGGCAAAAGCCTACAACCTCATGCCTTCATAAGATCATGGAAGCCTCAGTGACTTGTACTTGTATTTTACAATAGGTGATTATTCACTATACAGGGCCGGAACTAGGGGTAGGCAGAGTAGGCATGTGACTATGGCGCAAAGGTGGAGGGGCGCCAGGCACATACTTCTTCCTAACCCTAGTCCGGTGTCTTCTCTGCTGACCGCCCACTTGTCATATATTCGCAATAGCGTGTCGCTCCGCATGTGCGCGAGCACCAATTCGCGCATGTGCACAAACGTGTTTTCGCGCATGCGCACAATCGCCTATTTGCACACATGCGAGCATCTATTTGCGCATGCATCTAGCTCACGCACTTGCGAGCACCCAGATGGCGCTGCAACCGGGCAGGCTGTCTAGGGCGCCTGCCCAGCTTGGCCCGGCTCTGTCACTATATATATGTGTGTGTGGTATTTGGTCTATTTTTCAGTTGACCCTGCAACCCTCTTTATGCCAGAGTTAGTGTGTGCAACTTATGCTTTACCGCTCCTTTAAATGAGAAAGCCACTACCCATCACTCCCTTTCCCCATAATATTAATCACTATATTAGCTGCTCTAGAGAAAACTAGAATGGATTTTTAATGGATTATTCACTTGTCCATGGAGAAGGCCCGTACTGTAATGCATAATTCACTTGCTGAAGGTCACTTGCTGAAAACGCACAAAATCATGAATAATGAGTGTCCCTTTCTGTATGTGGCAATGTCACTGCGGTCAGGTTTAGGTAATTAATCTGGAGGAGCAAGTTCATTTACAAACAGAAGGTGGGAGATGCAGAAATATGCAAATAAAGGCAGTCCCCGGGTTACGTATGAGATAGGGACTGTAGGTTTGTTAAGTTGAATTTGTATGTAAGTTGAAATATGTACATTTATTTATTAAATCCAACTTAGACAGATGTCTGTCTCAACATAGTATTTATTTTTACCTTTCTGTGCTCCGCAGAGGGGATTGGGGCAGGTGGTTTATTTAAGCTAAATGCTAATTAAAGTCAAACAAACCATAGTATGTTACTGTAATAGCCCCCTCTGTAAGTGTGAGTTGTATGTAAGTCGGGTGTATGTAACTCGAGGAGTCCCTGTACTGAGCAGTAGATCCTGGGAGGTTTGTTTCTGGGATAAGAAAACTTGGATGTATCCTTTGCAAAATAGTTTTTTAACCAACATTCCTTGCAATGTCTGATTGTGAAGGTACCCTCTATTCTTCATCTGAGCCTAATTAGGTGGAATAGTCTCTATGTGCAGGCCTATTGAGGATGACTGCTTACCAAAAAGGACCACTGATACCTAAAATACATACTCTCCCTCTAGGTCTATTATTTCAGCTGGCAGACAGTATTCTGATTTGATTACAATAAGCCAACATGGGGCACAGTCTAGACAGTGACCACCCCTTAAGAAATCAGTGAGACAATGACCCCACAAGCATTAAGTAGAATAGTATTTTTAAAATGCCCAACCCAGATCATTAACTCACTGATGGCACAGACTTAGATAACGTCTCTGCAACAGAATGTTAAAGGGCTTGGTCCTTCCTCAGACCATGATGTACCAATAACACTGATCCCTAGAGAACAGAACTGAGTAAACTAAAGTGTCCTCCTTAGGAAACCCCCTTCTACTAATAGCTCATACATCCCACACATAAAAAATGTTTTGATCCTTTTAAAGACAGTTTGTACAGTGATTTCATGGCAAGAGCACAGCTTCCTCACTGCTTCAGTACATATGATGCAGCTTCTATTAACTCATGCCTGTCCTCTACATTTAATAAATAGCTTCACCTCCAGCAGGGGGCAGTCTAATCCCCTATTTGGGGTCAGCAACAGTGAACAGTAGTGGAAGTGCTCTTCAAATTCTCAGGCAAGAGGGGATCAGAATCAACATTATACTAGGAGGGTCATATATTTATATATATACATACATACATACAGGTATGGGACCTGTTAACTAGAATGCTTGCGACCTGGGGTATTCTGGATACCCATAATTTGGCTCTTCATACCTTAAGTCTATAAGAAAATCATGTAAACATTAAATAACCCCAATAAGCTGGTTTTGCTTCCAGTAAGGATTAATTATATCTTAGTTTGGATCATGTACAAGGTACTGTTTTATTATTACAAAGAAAAAGAAAATCATTTTTAAAATTTTGGATTACTTGGATAAAATGGAGTCTATGGGAGACTGCCCTTACGTAATTCGGAGCTTTCAGGATAACGGGTTTCTAGGTAACAGATCCCATGCCTATATACATATCAAAGTACAATGTGTCGTCACTCGTCTCCAAAAATTTGTTGAGGTCCCTGGTCGGTTAAGATTGCATATCGTTGGGAAGGACCAGCAGGCTCTTCAATTGAAAACAGAAAAAATTATTTATTTTGCATACCAATTAATATAGTAGGAGGAGAGCACTCCAAAGTAGGAAAATGCAGTGATTTATTAAAGACTACTACACAACATGTTTCGGGTCTTACATACCCCTTTTCCAGTGTCTTGAAATAGGGTATGTAAGCCCTGAAACATGTCGTGTAGTAGTCTTTAATAAATCACAGAACTTTTTTGCTTAATCAAATTGTTTTGCATACCACTTGTGTCCAAGGTTTCGGTCCACATTAGGACTTTTATGTGGACCGAAACATTGGAGACAAGTGGTATGTGAAATTATGAGTTATTTTTTTTAACTGAATACATCTACTTAGGGTGGGCCAAGATCCCGCAAAAAGATAAGGTATAAATACAATAAAAACCCCATTTTTCAGTGAACCAGAAAAAAATTGATAAACTCCTGGGAAATGTAAATTCAGGGAAATAAATTATATATTATAAATCTCTGAATTCTAACTGTAGAATATATACTAGGCCTCTACAGATATTTGTAGAGACCAACCATGACTTATGTGAGGCAAGACCCACCTGTTGAAGCTGTACTTGAACTTTATATGTTGCTTTTTGGTAGAACCAGAGAAATCAGGCAAGTGAATCTTGGAGAGCTCCTGCTGTAGAACACTCATGCCTTCCTGGCGGGCTATGAGAGAGAGAGAAGGAACAATCAGGTTATAAAATATGGTACAGGTGGCTAGGAGGAAAAAATTACTGAACACAGTGGGCGCTAACACAAGAGTTGCTAGATTGGGTGCATCAGGAGGATCAGGAGGCCCTCATACATTTCCACATGAAGTGCCAACCTTAGGTAAAGTGTTAGAGATGGGCCTAAAAAAGGCCTGTGGAAGAGAATTCGATTTTGAAAGGTAGGCTGCATTGGGTTAATGCCCGTTGAAAAAGAGGCTCAGGAGCCTTGATACCCATAAAATGTAACAGACTTACATACAAGTCACTCTGCTTTTCACAATATCTCCCACAGAAAACAGAGAGAGACTTCAACTTGAATACCAACAAAATAATAAAATACTTTTGTGGAACATTTAGTTGCACTTTAGGTGGTCACTGTATAGGAAGCAGTGGGATTTCAAGCACCAGAATCCATCTCTTCACAATGGAACAGGGTGACTGAGGGGCGGCATGATTTAAAAGTGAGAGGAGGGTTCCGAATATCCTATTCTTCAAGTCGTTTTTTTTCTTTATAGTTTTTCAGTTATTTGCCATGATCTTACACCTCTTTCCAGTTATCAAATGGGGGCAATGACTCCAGCAGCTAAAAATCTTTTGCTTTTTATAACTTATATTTTCAATCAGCCTATCACCTGTTAATTTTTCACTTTCTTATTCATAACAATGCCTGATTGCTGGGGTAGAGTGGACCTTTTTTTTATAGAAATATTCCAGCTAATGAGTCAGCATGAATTGACAGTGTTGGGCGATTCTAATTCATCCATTTGACATACCATTTCAGCTCAAGCGGGGGGGGGGGAATATACAAACCCTACTATGTGCCATCATAACACAGCAGCACCTTTTAGCTCCAAGAATACAGTTCTGCATGTGCGGCCTCACCGGGGATCCATAAACCCACATCGCTGCTTCTCTCATCCTGCCAGAAACTTTCTGCCATACATCCTAATATTCTGCCGCTTCCCTATGCTGCTCGACTCCATTTAAATCACCAGAAGTAATGACTCCCCAGTCCCCTACCTCTAAAGTAGTTGACATTATAACACCATTAATTCTTTATTCTGGAGCTTTATGACCCATGCGTTCTTTATACATTAAAACAGGAGATGGCAACTATCTGTCAGTTCATTCCAAATAAAAAAATTACGGGATCATTTCTCATCCAACAGACAGCTGCACAAGTTGGACATTGTTAGTTACTGTACATATACATTATATACATTTGTTTTTAAAGGAAAAGTACCGGCCTTCTTCATCACCAAACTTCACTAGGTTATGGTACGGAAACAAACAAATGACAAGAAGCAAAGGTGCATACTTCAAATAACCCTTTTTCCACTCAGCATATCAAAATACATTACACATACATGTGTTTGGTCTATTAGCCAATAGGATTCAATAATGGGTAAAATGTCAATGCTATAAGCTTATAAGCGTATATATTTTCTATTTGCACCAGACATGAAATTATATAGGGAATAAAGTACCCCCTTTTGTAAAATATAAGGATATTATAAGTTACCGAGGAGTTTCATGACCATATAAAAACACGAGGCCGAAGGCCTCGTGTTTTTATATGGTCATGAAACTCCGAGGTTACTTCTAATATCCTCATATTTTGCAACAGGGGGTACTTTATTTATTATAATACACAAGTTTTAGTGAGTCATGTGACAGAAATGACATCACTACTCACCGTTTATAACTGATGACATCAGAACTCACCGTTTATAAGGATATAATTTACAAGACATTCATGGCTTTTGTGTATTATATCACATTACGGTCACTATTGCCCAGGGGTTCAATGACTGGCACATTTGCTATACATTCTGGGTCATTAGAGATCACTAGATCTAGTACAGCATGGTTTCTGATTGGCTCCTCTACAACCTGTGCCATAAAATTGTCATGCAACAAGTTTATAAACTTGTTCCCATTAACTGTCCTGGCAGTACTGTTGCTCCAGTCAATATCTGGGTAATTAAAATCCCCCATTATCATTACTGTCCCCAAACTAGCAGCCTTTTCTATTTGCACAGGAGCTTAGCCTCTTCCCCTTCCCTTACATTAGGAAGTGTTTTGCGACCCCTACAATTAATTTGCTGGACTATTTACAATCAGTGAAAAGCTCCACCCATAAGGATTCAGCTCCCTTATTTCCCAACATCACCTCCTCCTTTATATTTGCTTTTAAATCCTGCCTAACAAACAGACATGCCTCTCCTCCTTTTCTTTTTTCTTTTTCAATTTGTTTTTATTGAAGTTTTAACGTAGACATTCAGATATAGGACAACATATCAATATTATTGACAAGACAATCAATACAGAAATTCAAACCAATGCTTGATAGCAAAAAAATAAAACAAAAAACATAGTAACCATATTTAGTTAATTAATTGGTAAATTAGTTAATAACTTATCTCTCTGCTTTGAATGAAAACAACATGCCAGAGTATATATGTGGAAAGTTGAATGGATAGCAATATAATCTTAAAAAAGTTTAAAAAAAAATCAAATTGTACATTGAAAATTGTACATAAATGTTTGAACTTTTCATCATTTGTAGATTATCTAGTTATATAGCATTTTCTAATTTTTAGATCTCCATATCTAAATCGAATCGCTTCCTGGAGGCAAAGAGACCTCAGATATGACAGAATTTCTTTCAATACAGGAGGTTCCTCTGTAATCCAATGTAAAAATATGGATTTACGAGCTGCTGCTAAAACAAAAAATACAAATTCTTAAAGTTTTTTTAATGTGATTCCCTTTGGAGTCAGGAATAATTTTACATTCTTTGTACTCCTCCTTTTCTATTGGCTCTGCCTCTCCAAAATAAAGCATAGCTACTGATATTAACTTCCCAGTCATGCAGCTCATTCAGCAATGTTTCAGCAACACCAATCACATCATATTTCCCCTCCAACACCAGCACCCCCAGCTCTTCCATTTTACCAGTACCCTCAACCACATCTACTCCCCTATTTTCCCTTACAATGCCCACTACTTCATCTAACCTGTCTTCCATGGAATCCCTTATTGCAACCCCCCCCCCCACACACACACCTAGTTTAAAATCTCCTCCAACTCTCTAGCTATCTTCAAGCAGCTGCCCCATCACCATTAAAGTGCAGCCCATCCCTGGCAAAGAGCCTGTAGCCAACTAAGAAATCAGTCCAGTTCCCCAGAAAACCAAAATCCTCCTCCCTACACCAATCTCTCTCCCTAAACTCCTGCTGTCTTAACTTTGCTCATAGCACAGGTAATATCTCTGACATTATTACCTTGAAGTCCTCACCCTCAACTGTTTACACCTAATTCTTTTTAAATTATTCTTGAAAACTTCCCCCCTCCTATTACTTTGTCATTGATACCTGTGTGTGCCAAGACCCCTTAACCCACATATACCACATACAATATCAGGGTTCACTTGAATTATATATCAGCTCAAAGAATCTTTACTCCAATAAGGATAAAAATAGTTGCTATTCTCTCACTTACCTTTATAACCTTTACACTAAAAAGATTTGGATACCCATGTCACTTTTAGTGATTGAAAAACTCTTTGGGGAAAATTCACTAACGCGCGAAGCGCCGAACGCTAGCGTTAATTCGCTAGCATTTGGCATTTTCGCTACTGCGCAAATTCACTAACGAACGCTGGCGTAGTTTCGCTAGTGTTACTTCGCAACCTTACGCCAGGCGAATCTTCGCTAGCGACGAAACTACGCAAATTTACTAACTTGCGCAGTGTAGCGAACGCTACCTTTTACGCTAGACTTCCATCGCCACCTCAGACCTGGCGAAGCGCAATAGAGTAGATAGGGATTGTTTCAAAAAAAGTCTACATTTTTTCTAAGTCCCAAAAAACGCTGGCGTGTTTTCTACATGATGGCTGATAGGCTGAAAAAGATCGAAAATTTTTTGGGGCTCCCCTTCCTCCCCCCTACTTTTCCTGACTCATGGCAACTTACCTAGACAGTGGGCACATGTGTAGGGCAAAATAAAAATTTTATTTGCAGATTTGAAGGTTTTCTAGGCATTTGTAGTGCAGATACGTGTTCCTCCATTGAAATTTGAATTTCGCGCCGTATGCAAATTAGCCTTCGCTAGCGCAACTTCACTTTATATAGCAAAACAACGCTAGCGCAACTCCGCAACCTTACGCTACCCCTGTGCGCAACTTCGAATTTTAGTGAATTTGCGAAGCGCTGGCGAAACTACGCCTGGCGAAGTGCAGCGAAGTTGCGCCTGGCGCAACTTCGCATCTTAGTGAATTTGCCCCTTTGAATAACTGAGGCCGTCCCACAAGGACATCAGTAATACTATGCATTCTTGTTGTTTGCATCTGGAGTGTCGATTTACAGAACCAGCAGGTAACATTTTGAATTATAAGTAATTTCATACTGGCTACAAACCCAAAAAGTCTCTGTGAATAAAATAATTTAAAAACGCTCATTGAATAGTGCTCCAAAAAAAGACAAACAAAGAAATAAAGTTGAATAAATATTTTATTTAAAGTTTTAGACAAAAAATTATAAAAAGATATTTATTTTAAATAAACAAGAAATGCAATAAAAAGAGAGACAGGAAGGCTAATGGCACAAGGCTGCATATTCCAACTTCTTTAGACTTCAGTGGCAAATGGCTAACAGGTCTAATACAGCTGCTTCTCAGCCTAACAGCACTCTAATGGCCAGTACCACTGGTGCCACCTCTTCTCACCCACTAAAATATGCCAGTGGGGTCAATTGCTCATATCATTTTTGATCTGGACCAACAATGCCTTATTCCTGTGTTCTTCAGTAGAGGCCTGAATATGCTGTATTCTGGGGCATTTTCTTTACAGTAGCCATGAGCTCATCTTGTTGCTGCTTCAGTTTGTTATTCGCTTCTTTGAGCTGCATAAGCAACAGAATATTTTGCCTCATCTCCTCTTTATCATTTTCCATTCGTCTGTTCAATTCACTTATCATTTGCTCAAGACCTTTGAGATGTTCCTCCATATTTTCTCTCTCTTCCTTGTTGTATTCACCAAACATGGTGCTAAGGGTTATCTCTCCATTAATTATGTGGCTCCATTTGTCAGTGTGAGCAACCAACATCAGAAGAAAGATGCTTAAGATGATCATGATTTTCCATCTTCTTGTAAAATAAACACGGCTACCTTCTTTTTCCAACAGATTTGATGTCGAGTCTGTAGCATTAGGTTTGTTGCCCAGAAGGTTGTGCGGGAGGCGTAAGATCTTGTAGTCACTGCAAGATTCGGGTGATTTTTCAGCTTCTGATCCATCTTTTTCATTCTCCAGGAATCGGACATGTATTCTTAACTTCTTTTTCGGGTTACGAAGATTCATTTTTGAAATGTTTGTTAGAAACGAAATAAAGATTGATAGTAGTAGTCTGCTGATGCGCACCTCGCAAGGATGTTCAGCAGACTGAGCAGTGTTTGGCTGTTTACTTTCAAACAGGTGTCATTATCAGTCACTATTATGACATCATAATCATCAGTCACATGACTAAAAGACTATTATGACATCATCAGCAGTGCACTAGGCCATTAAACCTCCATAGACCTTACAGGCAAACAACTGTAATTCGATCAGGATTTAAAATGTAGCTAATTAAATCAGATGAATTGGGAAGCAAGGCTACTCACATTTATTTATTTATCAACTTCTTTCTTTTCTTACTTTTCTACATTAATCAATTGCATCAATATGGACATTTTTTGTTGGTGTATTTGTAAATGACAGCTTCTATTAATTTTAATTCGTACCAATGCCTGGTTGCCGGGGTAAATTGGACCTTAGCAACCAGATAACTGATGCAATTCCAAACTTGAAAGCTGCTAAACAAAAAACTAAGTAATTCAATAACCACATTAAAAAAACTGATGGCCAGTTGTATACCACTGGAGAACATGAAATCCCAACATGGCCCTCTTTTCAATGATATGTTCTAGCTAATAAATAATTATGTATCAGCATGAATTGAAATGGTATTGGGTGATTCTAATTTATCCATTTGACAAAGAATTTTATCTCAAGCAGGGAGATGGAATATGCAATCCTTATTATGTGCCATCATAACACAGCAGCACCTTTCAGCTCCAAGAATCAGGGTTTAAAGGAGACATATACGATAAATGAAAAAACACTAATTTTGTATGCAATTGTAAGTAATATATGGTGTTGCTTTTACATGGTGCTACAAATTAATATTATCTTTAAAAATAGCCCCTTTATTGGAGCTTCAAATGATCATGTTCTCTGGTCCCTGTCTGTGTTTCAAATGAGGGGTGGGCACGGTCCCTGCACAGTAGGAGTGGGACAGCCCTGCAGTCACACAAGCACAGACAGGCTTCAGTTCCCTATCAGGTTCTGCTAGCTGCTGATTGGTTCCTGTCCTACACTACAGTGTGCTGAGAGCCACCAGCTCCCCTGTACAGTCTGGGAATTCAGGGAGCAGGAAGTGAAGGGAAAGGAGGGATTATTAGGGTTTTTGCAGAAAAATTCAATAAATCAGCCTGAAACACTACTTTTTAAAGCACAATTCTTCTATATCTAAATGAGTATGATGTACTGGTTCATTCTTATTTTTTTACACAAAATATCTCCTTTAACATTTGTTTCCTTGGCTATCCCTCCTAATTAGACCACTGCAGCAGAACTAACTTCCTGGTTCAGAACAATAGGAGAAGCTATCCTTCAAGTTTCACAGCAGTTATCCAGCACTCTATGGGGTCCATTTACTAAAGAGCGGTAAATCTGACTTTAAGGGGCAGATTTACTAAGGGTCGAATATCGAGGGTTAATTAACCCTCGATATTCGACTAGGAACTAAAATTGTTCGTCTTCGAATATCGAAGTCGAACGATTTAGCGCTAATCCTGCGATCGAACGATCGAAGGATTATTCGTTCGATCGAATGATTAAATCCTTCGAATCGAACGATTCGAAGGATTTTAATACAACGATCGAAGGAATATCCTTCGATCAAAAAAGCACAGGCAAGCCTATGGGGACCTTCCCCATAGGCTAACATTGAGTTCGGTAGCTTTTAGCTGCCGAACTAGGGGGTCGAAGTTTTTCTTAAAGAGACAGTACTTCGATTATCGAATGGTCGAATAGTCGAACGATTTTTAGTTCGAATCGTTCCATTCGTAGTCGAAGTCGTAGTCGAAGGTCGAACTAGCCCATTCGATGGTCGAAGTAGCCCAAAAAACACTTCGAAATTCGAAGTTTTTTTAATTCGAATCCTTCACTCGAGCTTTGTAAATGTGCCCCTAAGTTTCCGCATGTTATCGCTGAGAATATTTTTACACCAGAATATTCGCAGCAACTAAGTTTACTATACAGCGATGCGCTCAGAAGTCATTGCGATCACTTGCGGTAACTACGTTAATGAACCAGCTTACGTTAGCGGTAATTTTAGCAAGTTGCAAATTAGTTACGTTTTTGTGAATATTTATAAAATGGTCTTGTTTTATGGTTTCATGTTTTTATTGTTTTAAAGCACTGCGTATCTTGACAGCGCTATATAAATAAATGATGATGATGATGGCGGTTATTATGGCAATTTTTACTGTGACATTTATGGCCAGAAATGCATCTTCAAAACTCATAAACTTTATTGACCGATGATTATACCATCCAACAACATCACCAGCGTAACACCAATCAAACATGTATGCATCATATTAACCCTTCTGACAATAGAATCATATGAACAAGAAATCATACCAGTCAATCTCTTTGCTTCATAGAAATGCACAGTTTAATGTAGCCAATCACAATTTTAAAGAATGATGGGTAAAAAAAAACCAGTATTATGGGATGTTTCCTGCCCCTTGAGAGTTTTCTGGCGAAAAAAATACTTTTACGCCACTACATAGGTGACGGTAAAATTTGGCGAATATTCTGGCGTTAATTTTGTCTTTAGCACATTTCGCTGTTTAGTAAACCAGCCGTTAATGTGTACGTAACTTTATTTTTAGCGCAGGTTAGTAAACTGGCGATAACATATTTGGTGAAAATTCTGTCTATATATTCTGCAAATTATTTTAACGCACTATAGTAAACGGACCCCTATATGCTAAATAGTCTTTTGACTTTCTTGGGTGCACGCAACAGAGTATGTTCACTTTCACACACCTCCATTCAATATATACACAAATTGCAGCACTCCAATTTTGATATTAAAACCGCTTTTATTCCAACAATAGCATAGCGACGTTGAAAAGGGATCTGTTGTATCCAAAACGTCGCTATGCTATTGTTGGAATAAAAGCGGTTTTAATACCAAAATTGCAGTGCTGCATTTCGTGTATATACTGAAGCTATCCTTTAACACTGTTACAGTTGTTGAGATAAAAATGCTATGCTAAAGCAATCCTTTCCAACTTCCCATGTGGAAATCTAATTTTCCTACATACCATACAATTAAAATAATGAGGCCTTCAGTTGAAAAGTTCTGGGAGATGGGAGACAAAAACTGGAAGGTTGCAGAATGGAAATCTCTAGTTGAGAGTTAGTGACAGCTGCAGAACATATAGCAGCTCTGCGACTGGGTGGGGACATTAATCTCGCTGCAAGGATCTGACAGGGAGGGTGAGCTGTAGCACTATGTTATCCTGCTGCTTGGGCATCACAGACAAGAGACAAATTCAGGGTTTCCAGAATCCTTTACTGAAGCAGGAATTTGAGGAAGCTATTAACCACGGTTTCAAGCTTGGATTTACCTTTTTATCTCCTTGTAAAACATGCATTATATTTCTTATCAGTGTTTAAACAGGGAGATAAGCCTTTTTTGAAATAGCACTACAGTTTCCAAGTACAAATCACTGGTGACCCCCTGTTTCAAGTTGGTCAAGGTCGTACAGTATGAATAAATATGAAGGAAGAAAATATGCATGTTATTGTTTTCTGGCAGAGGCGTAACTATTGAGGAAGCAAACCCTGCAACTGCTGAGGAGCCCGGGAGATATAGGGGGCCCAGAGGGGCAACGTAAAATGTCTTATTCCCAAAGTTTAGTGGGGGTTAAAACTATTTTGCTGTGGGGCCCAGTAATTACTAGATATGCCATTGGAGTTCATGTTGTAGAATAGCTCCTCTGTCACAATGCCCAGGTTGTAACTAGAGGTAGTCAGGAGATGCAGCTGCCTAATGCACAACTTGATAGGGCACTATTCCACCCCCCAATAAATGACTACATAGTACACTTGGCTCCCAAGGCCCAGGCTTACTCTAAATTCTTGAAAGGGCAAGCGGGATTGGAGGAGTTGTGTGTTTGGGTCAGGGAGATTGGACCCCTCCTCTATATAAACATCATCATTACTAGCCTGGAGCTGCAAAAAAAATGGCCTACTGAGTGTAGAAATCAGACCTGCTATATTAAATAGACAATCTGCTGGTTGAATGTACCACAGCAGCACACACATTTTTCTTGCTGCTTTAACTGTGCATAAGTGACTTCTGCTAGGGTTTCTACTGCCACAAGGGGTCACGTTGTTAAATAGTGGCAGACTCTGATGGCTTTGTTTCTTTATTTTTAGATTTTTAAGGAGCCAAACTTTAAGGGAAATATGCAGCATCGGCTAGTACTATAAAAGAAGCAATAAATAGTTGGCATAGACACCACCCCGTGCTAAACATAGACAAAGAAAGATCAAATAAGGTGAGCATTTACTGCAGATAGCAAAGGGCACAATGTGGGTGGCAGTGTGACTGTGCCTAGATCAATTATATTCTCTCTCTCTCCTGGATCCCCCTGCCAGAGTAATGTAACGTCCCAAACATACCATAATCCAGCCCTTTCTGGGTGAGCCTCACCACAAACCCGGGGTTCACAGCATTAGTTGCACCCACAAACAAGGCCAATGAGAAAGCGAGGGTCAGTCTGCAGACGAGCTCCATCTCTACAGCCAAGTGTGAATGAAATACTAGAAAAATCTCTGCACTTAAATCAGGGAAAGGGAGAGAGATTGAGGAAGTAGAACACTATATATTACAAATGGGGCTGGCCCTTAGATTGCCTAATGTTTGTGTTTGTGTATCACTGTGCTCACTGGAAATTCCTAGAGACAAATGCAACATGCAAATACTGTATGTGCATTAAGCAATGGCAAAGGACCCGGTGGCAGGGATCCGTTAAATGTCACATAAACAAGTGACAGCCAGATAGACTGTCTCTACAGGCTGAGAGGGAGTAGAAAAGAGCCGTGGGCCCACCGTGTTTTTTCCCGGTGTCCCACCGGCCCAGTCCTACCCTGCCTGTTCATTGTTCCCACCACCACCAGCAAACATGCTGCCATTCTGTGTTTTAGGAGATCAGGTATTGCTGTATGGAGTAGGGAAGAGGGTGCCTGGTATTTTACATTGACTCCCTTAAAGGTCAAGTCAACCCCAAAATAAAAATATGCCTAATAATAGAAAACATAATCCTAAGAAACCTTCAAATATATATTTATTAAACATTTCCAGTGCTTTTTAAAGTTATTTGTAAAAACAAATGCTATTGAAAGCAGCATTTGCTTAAATTAGAGCTAAAGCTTAACTAAAGAGGTAGGCTAGAAATGTTGTACATGTAGTAGCCCAAAGCAACCAAAGCCCTTTAGCAGTAAAGATCTGTGTCTTTGAAGATGCCCCAGTAGCTTCCCATCATCTTTTCTGCTGATTCATTGTACATGCTCTGAGCTGCTGTCACTTACTGAGCTTAAGAGACCCACTCACAATATACAGTACACATAGAATAGAAATGTCACACTATAAGGCGGATTAGTAATTAATACAGATAGTTAGTACATGACAGCACAGAAATCAGTGCAACTAGCATCAGCATTTAATAATCAGCCCTGTAGCATCAGTTTATATTACAGACAAACCTCATTTTCTGCTTGATAATTTGTAACAACCCCTAAGCTCAGCTTCTCAACAGCTGCTCAGAGCCCACTGAGCATGTGAGTGTCACAGACACTTTCCAAGATGGTGACCCTCTGTGACAAGTTTAAAGTCCTGGATCATTGCTGCTATTGAGAAGTTAAAACTTTAGGCTGGTGCAATACGTTCAGTATATAAAATATGCCAAATTCATTTTTAGGGTTTAGTTCTCCTTTAACTCCTGGTTGTTCCTTTTTACACAATGTTGCAACATTCTTAGTTCCCAGCAAAGACAGGTCTGTTCATCAGCTGACTTGTCTTACATTGTTTCAACAGGCTGAGCCACCAGTGCAGAGAATAGAAAGGGACAAACACTGCTTTCAATAGCTTTACATATACAAATAATTTAAAAAACCATAGAAATTTTTTATGATGGAAAGTTGCTTAAAATAATGTTTTCTTTTATTAGGAAAAAAATAATAGATCCCTTTAATAGATCTTTGAACTGCCTTTCCATCATTTTAATGGCATATTCTATAGAAATGATAGACCCCCTGGAGCAGAACCTCTTCATGCCCTTACTGAACAGTAAGATAGTGGAGCCCATGAGTAAATGGCAGTGGCATGAACATTGTTGGGCACCAGCAAAGGATCCACTCAATGTGAAATTAGCCTAAGCAGCCACTTAATAATAGGGACTGGTTGTAGCGCCGGTACACAGAGATACCCTTAATCTATTTAATCACAGGTATTCCCCTGTTCTTTTCACACAGGTGAGTGTAATCAAATTGTAAACCTAAATTCTCTGCAGGTTAGTGTTCATTAAAGAACCAATATAATCTAAACAAACACCAGAGGGACAGGGAAAGTAGAGGACTTTTTAAACCCTGTGCACTCCAAGCTAACCAGTTCAGATGCAATTAATAAATAAAGTTCGTGAAAAATAACATAAAACGTAACTTTTAATCCAGATAAGTTAAAAGCACACCCGCACCCATACAGACAATGCCGAGACTGACTCCATTAAATATATATATGGAAGTCCGGGACCGTGTCCCTAAAAATACACACATTTAAAAACCAGGCATAGGATAGATTGGTGGACAAACCGTGTAGTCAGCGTTCTCTTTGCAGCCTGACCACTAAAGTATTAAAGTATCCGCCATGTTACTATGGCCATTCCCCAAAACCTCCCTTCGTCATTCCCCAGAGAAAATTCTACCTAGCTACGTGGGGAACAAGTGGGAGCTAGTCGCCCACCGTCCACCTATGCCACCTGCCCGACGCATTTTACCGCATTACACGGCTTCCTCAGGGGCATAAGTATGTCCCTCTGGTGGTTGTTTAGATTCCCCTGTTCTTAACAGAATTCTGCAGGAAAAGTTAAAAGTACAGTAGCCATTTCATCATTCATATTATTCCCTGCTTCAGTGGGACCTTTAATCTAGTTTCCCTAGACTTCCCAGCTAGCATGTAATAATCTTTCTATAACTGAACTGAAACTGCTGTTGTTGGATAATAACAAGAAGTTGCACGAGGTCTAGTAACCCATAACCCACTGGTCATCTGTTGAAAAAGGAAACATCTGAATGGTTGGTTTGGTTAACTAGACCAATCTTTGTAGAACCTTGAGTTCATGAAACAGCTCAAATGTGATAAGCACCCACTGGTCTCTGCCATGTACTAACTATCTGTATTAATTACTAATCCGCCTTGTAGTGTGACATTTCTATTCTATGTGTACTGTATATTGTGAGTGGGTCCCTAAGCTCAGTAAGTGACAGCAGCTCAGAGCATGTACAATGAATCAGCAGAAAAGAAGATGGGGAGCTACTGGGGCATCTTCATACAGTGGCGTAACTAGAGGTTACTGGGCCCAACAGCAAATCCAACTTTCGGCCCCAAAAGTTGACAAGTTCTACCAAAATATATCGAATTTACCCATTAGTTAGCCTAACTGGGCCCCCTAAATTCTGCCCCCTGCAACCACAGGGTCTGCTTCCTCTGTAGTTGCACCCCTGGATACACAGTTTTCTCACACATACTGCAGATTAAGAGATGTCATCTAACCGAGTGCTCTGGTCCTGGAAAGCCGTTCCTCCAGGGGCATAAACCAGCATCTCCAGGCCCCCTTTATTATATATTTCTGGGAATCCTATAGGCCTTTTGTTCACAACCCCGGATAGTGAGGGCCCATGGATGTAAGGTAGAGTGATGAATTAGGGAACCTTACCCCAGCCCTATAGTTATGCGCACTGGTTCAGATGCCCCTATGTGTTCCCAAATACAAAAACTTGTTTCTGATCAGGAAATGTGAAATGTGTTTCAATAATTTCATGTATTTGTGTGTAAATACATCTGCACATCCTTTCATGGGGACTGACTTTAATTTTAGCCTTTGTGCCCCTGTTGTAACATATACTGTTTCCAAGTTACTGTGCCACAAGTGAACTTACCTAACTAAAAATTCCTAATACTGTATGTGTACAAATCTGTTTTCTTAATCCTCATTGCATGATGTCATTGTAATGAGCTCACGGCACTTTCAGCCTCCAGGGAGACATCATTTATAATGGCCCAAGCAATAATGCTATAACTATTTAAATGGGCTGTTCATCAAGTGGGAAAACAAGCCCTGCCATTCCACACTACAAAAACTTACAGGCAGGATAGCTGGTTGTTACGATAACTAATCATAGTGTGTGTGAATGGAATAGGGGCCTTGAACTGTAAGCTCCAATGAGCCAGGGACTGATGGGAATGATGTACATGGTTGCAGAATATGTCAGAGCTATATAAATGAAGACTAATATGTTCCCCCTGTAAGATAATCAGAGCAGCAATAAAACAATTAGAAGGGAACGTATTTGTCGCTAACGCAAAACTCATTCCCAATTCGTTCACAATGTAAATAAATGTTCGCTAAGTGAACAATTTTGCCTTTGCGAACACTTTGCCCTTTACACGCCAGTAGGATTGCGAATTTTATAGTTTGCGATAGTGCGAAGTGTATGTAATAAAACTTCTGATTGAAAACGTTAAGTTTGCTCCAAACGTTTACGCCACCTTCAAGCAGATGTTAAAGTTTCGCAATGCAATAAAAGCGTAATGAAGAATATTAAATTGCAACATCCAAATTTTTTCTCTTTGCTATATTGTATTACATTACCCCCCTACATGATCTATAGGCTTTGTATAACAAATTGAATAATTAAGACGATCAATTTGCACAATGAATTGGCAGAGAGCATACACTAGTTTCCAACAGCTGTAAAAACAACTGTTGTATCACTCTCCAAACAGAACAAAACTCAGCAACTCCCACATTTTGCATGATGTAATAAAACTCATAACATTAATAATACAGCTACTCCTTAATTGTGCCGCTCTTAGCTACAAGCACAGATTAATACTGAATTTATTTTCCGCGCATGTGAAATATTAATTAAGAGAACAGCCACAGGGACAGGCCCTGATACAGTTAAAGAGGAGGCTGGGGACAATCAAAAATAAAGCCAGGCAAATGCAAGAATTATTGGGCATGCCCTGATCTGCCCAAGACAAATAAAAGTTCAGACCATGCCCAGATATACCTGAAACTCTTTAAGTCCCTGCCTTTGGTATTACATAAGTCACATGTATCCTGGAAAAAGCACAGGACAAAATGTAGGTGTGTCTACAATGGTTAGTGACAATGAACGGAGGTATTACAATATGGCCTTTCTCTTCCTTTTTATACTATTCCTCCCTTGTTTATATATTTGCCTCTGTTGTTCATAAATTGGGACTTGTTGACACCATAAACGGAATTAAGTATATTTACTACTAGGAATCCAGGATTCGGTTCAGAATTCGGCCAAGATTCGGCCTTTTTAAGCAGGATTCGGGGGACGAATCCTTCTGCCCGGCCGAATCAAATCCAAATCCTAATTTGCATATGCAAATTAGGGGCTGGGAGGGAAATCACATGACTTTTTGTTACAAAACAAGGAGGTATATGCATATGCAAATTAGGATTCGGTTCAGTATTCGGCCCGAATCGTTCGCAAAAGATTCGGGGGTTCGGCTGAATCCAAAATATTGGATTCGGTACATCCATATTTAATACATTTGTGCAAATTATACCTTTGCTCGGAAACAGCCTACAGAGAACTGGCCTATTGAGCACAGCGTAAAGTAAAGCTGCATATAAGTATGTCTGTTAAAGAAGTCCGCCAACTTCTTGCTCCAGCACAGGTTTTGCTATATAAAGAGTTGCCTTTTGCTATAGAATGGAACAGCCCGTTACAGTGCCAAAGCAGGAATATCCCAAAAAACGTTGGCATACTTTATCATACGTTATTTTGCAGTGAATACACAAAATGAACGCTGTTGTTCTTTCGCCACTGAAACGTTGTCATTGTGAGCGTTTCTATGCAGATTTTCTTGAATGTTATCTTCTTCCTAGCAAAACTTTGTTACATCTATACATATATATATGCCGGTATGCCTATATTAGTGATTGTTTGTGAAATTGCTGGAAGTGGCCACTTTTATTATTAAAAATGTCCAAAAAAGCTAAATAAATAAATACAAAAGAGATCCACAAAAGAGCCCACCCTAAAACAAATGTTGAATGCGCTTCAAATGGTTAAAAAAAAGTGTAAATAAAATATATTTAATAGTAACAACTTGTAAACATAATCCCACATTAAAATATGGAAAAAACACCAGCGGTTTGTCTTTTTTTTATGACTTTTTTGGCATACAGGATATGATGTCACTGACATAATAATGTTGAGGATAGTGATGTGCGGGTCGGGGAAATCCAGAAACTTAACCCGCCCTCCCTTAGCCCACCTAGACTTCCGGGTTCCTTTTACAGACCCGCGCTGACCCGCCCCGCCGATGATGTCACAAAAGGGGCGGGGCAAGCAGGCGCATCGTCTATAAAAGAAGAGCACGAAAGTCAGAATTTGACGGTGCTCAACCCGCACCCAGAGAAGAAAAGTGTGATGTTGGCCCGATCCCGCTCGACCCACTGGTAAACCCGTGGTTCCCGCGGGTATCGGGCCGGCCCGCACATCACTAGTTGAGGATATAGCTTCATCTTATCAGTTCGGTAAAACCTGGTGAAACAGACTGGTGAAAAGGGTAACAGATTGGAAAGTTCCTACTTTTATAAATTTACAGAGTAATGATCATTCGTCTGAACGAAAATTCCCCTGGCAAAATGGCGCAAAACTTTGAGCTTTTTCACTAGCGAATTGTCCACTTCGCCTTTTAGTAAGTTGGCAATATCCCTTGAAAGGTCATTTTGGCGAATTTTTGCTAAAAAAAGCCCACTTCGCCCTTTAATTAATCTGCCCCGTAGAGTTAGAAAATGTAAATTGAAACGTCTGCATATTATATGATAAAAATTGGAAATTAAACCCGCTTTCTGCCATGTCATTACTACTCCCTAATACGATATGCCCATGTAGGCTTTCATAGCATGTGTTTTCTGCTTCTGGAATGGAATGTTCCAAGATGTTTATCTAATCATTCCTGCAAGAAGCAACTCATAGAAGCTACTGGGACAGTGTCAGTAATCCCTCTTTCCCACTCCAGGGACACTTTAGGGCAATTTGCTTCAGTAGCAAGATCCTGCCTATCACATGGGACAGTGACACAGGAAGTGCATCATAGGTCCGCTAGAATTGTCTTCCCCTGGAAACCACTACACCTGTTAAGATGGTTCCTATTACATACCTCTATACAGGAACAAAATACAGAGAGCCTGCTTACTGGGATGGCTAATTTACCACATACTGGCTATATTTCTGCATTGTGAATGCTTGCATACTGATACTGTTGTCGATGCTGAGAGATTAGGGTGCAGTTGACACTGGGGGGTGGCATATTTAATTATTTATTAGCACTGGAGATCAGTGAAGTTGCCCATAGCAACAGAACTTTGCTTTTGTTTTCTAACTTGTAGATCACTGTAAAAATCTAATTGCTGATTGGTTGCTATGGGCATCATCAACAGTGATATTTGTCTCCAGTGTTAATAAATAAGCCCCCTTGGGTGTGGTTAAAGGGGACGATAAAAGGGGAAGTTCACCTCTAAACTACCTACATTTTTTATTTATACTTAGTTCATTGGCTCTCCTGTCCATCTTGCACTATTCCATATAAATCTGTGCCTTGTTGCTAAGATAAGAAACACCCCAGTAACCAGTGAATAAAGAATAAAAAATAAAGACCAATTGCAAATTGTCTACCTCATACTTACAGTTAAGTCTCACATGAACTTCCACTAGGGTTGACACCTGGCCGGTAAAAATGATGGTTGATCCCAATGTTATTAATAGGGAAAAAAGATAAATATATAGGAAGGCCGGTAATTTTTACCAGAAAAGGTGGCAACTTAAGCTGGAGGATATTCCTGAATAACTAGCAATGTAACGAGGACAACTCCTTACATAAACCTACATTTTATATGAATTCTCTATTATTTTTAATCACTTAGCGATCTTGTCCCCTTTCATGCAAAGCGGACATCCTCACATTCTCTGCCACCTGACCTGCTGTAAAACATAAATACTGTATGCAATGGGATAAATGGCAACCTCAAAGCTGGGGCGGAATTTGCACTTGTGCTGTCCCGGAGCCAACCATAAATTCCTTCTCAGGTGGCACTGAGGGCACGGCTACATAAAAACCTGATATAGAACCTCCTTTTGATCAGGGACACCTGCTTCCTCCTAGTACACTGTAATAGTGATTCCATGAATAATGTCCCCTCTCTGTGACCCCAACTGGTTGTTTCAGCTGTTCCTTCCGAGCAGACAGAGAGCGAGCAATAAAACACGGCTTTGAACATGTTACTGTTATTGTAACGCAGTGTTACCCAATATACAGCAGCACCACAGGATCCTTTATTCGCAGGAATAAATCACTGCTCCTCAGGGCTAGGGGGAGATGCGTTGGACATACCTTTGCCTATTGTTTTATTCAGGGGAAATCAATGGTTTTATTTCTTCAGCTAAACAGGCAGTGTCGGACTGGGACACCAGGAGCCCACTTAAAAACCTTAGACCAGGGGCCCACTCTCAGTACTATTATTCTTCCTCTCCTCACTCAACCTCTATTCTCCTAGTCTCAATTCTTTACATACTATAATATATTATTCCATCTATTTAGCCTCTTTGTTCTCAAAGAAACAGGAAATGCCCATGAAATAGGCGAAATCTTTAGCAGCATGAGGGCCCACTGACGCCTGGGCCCACCGGGAGTTTTCCTGGTATCCCCCCAACACGGTGGGCCAGTCCGACATTGTAAACAGTGGAAAAGAGGGAAACTAAAGCTATTCTGTGTTTCTAACTTCTACCATGGTAGATAATCAAATCACCAGTGTATAGATAGAAGTCACTGCATGCTATATTTCTGCTTATCTGTAAGCCAAAACAGTCTCAGCAAATGGGTGAAGGGAGGGGTTGTTTATGCAGAGCTCATTATCTCCAGTGAAACTAAATCAGCTAATGACATGGGAGGTATAAAGCATGAAAGCCAATGGTCTTCTATGGTTGTTTAATAAAAAAAGAAAGAAAATATACTGCCCCTGGAATATAAAATAAAAAAAGCTGAGTTTATTTACATGGCGTTCCTTTAACTCTATTATGGTCCCACTGTATTGCATAGATTAGGTATCCAGTTCTTACTGTGTTGCACTCAAGCTTCTCTCTGTCACACAGCTGTCTGTCTACTCCACAGTCCAGGGCATGCTGTCATTCAGGCACTCCTAAAGCACATCATTACTACTGTCATCCCCCTTCCATTCCTTAACCCCTGAAATATCAGATGGCATGTTACCCCTACCCCCAGAGCCCAAGGGAGTTTTCTGGGAACAGCCTGACCAGGATTAATAGACACAGAGACTGGAAATCTGAGTTATGATTGACATTTTTCAATAGGTTAAGAAATCTTCTCTAGAGGCAACAAGCTCATGTGTTCTGTATGGTATTTTGGGGGAATAGGGAAAATATCATCATTCTCTGTATATTGCCTTACAAGTCAGCGGGAATTGCCAACATAGTAGTGACTTCTGTTTGCAGCACCTGGGGTCCTTAATTCAAGTCTTTATATTTCCCCTGTGTCTGCATGGGTTTCCTCCACATTCTCTGGTTTCCTTCCTCACTTCAAAAATTAGGCAGGTTATTTGACCCTACTGTGTGGGCATGTTATAGGGACCTTAGAATGAGGGAATGACTGATGCAATAATTTCTGTAAAGTGCTGCATAAATGTATTGGCATTATATATACAGGCCCGGATTTGTGGAGAGGCCACCAAGGCCACCAGGCCTAGGGCAGCAGGATTTTAGGGGGCGACATTGGTTCAGAAACACTTGGGAGTTGCAGGAGGTATGATAGTTTTAAAAATTTCCTGTTCGGCAATCCCCATTGCTATGGTCCCGATGATGAAAATTTGACTGAATAATAGGAAGGGGACGGGGCGACAAACGACAGTGGGCCTAGGGGCGCCTGCTATGTAAATCCGCCCTGATATAAATACCAGATAATAACTGTGTCTATCAGTGCCCCTGTAGGCGATAGGGATATTGCTGTTGCCGAGAGGGAAAGTACTGTACATCATTTCCACTGCTGAGGAAAACAAAATGGAATGGTCTACATGGAGTTACTGTTCAATGAGCGCAATAAGCTATAGCCATGCAGCTTTGTAATGGAAGGACGAATAAGGGCCCCAAAAAATAACTTTTAATACACTTCTAATGTGGCTACTGTTTTGCATTACACTAACAGCTATTATACATTACTTTTCCTCATACTTTTCCCTACAGTTCCCTCCATTGGGGCCTGTCTCACCTTTTCAACATTGTCAAAACGGGTTGCATGTGCCCAGTGTGCACATTTGTGTATTAGCATGACAGCACCTGGGTAAAGTAAAGAACTGTCGAGCACCTAGAAATTAGCAGGGGGAAGCTTTTACCTAAAGATGTATGCAGTCAAACCTTTTCCTAACACAGGTGACCCTTGCAACCAATGTCAAGCTGATTTATTTGCAGCTGCCTCACTTTCCTAAGATAGTCTGGCTCAAACATCATGAATTCCTATTCTGTCTGGTGCAATTCAGAAGACAAACGCTCAGAGAAACGTTTTAGTAAAAAAGAGAGGACAGTACTGACGTATGGCATTTACACCACTGTTGGCAGAGGCTCTGCAGCAGCTGAAGTACATTTGACTTCTGCCTGACATGAAGCTAGGGTTGCCAACTTTTCTGGAAAAAAATACTGGCCTTCCTATATATTTAACTTTTTTCCCTATTAATAACATTGGGATCAACCATCATTTTTACCAGCCAGGCCGGTAAAATACCTGCCAGGTAGCAAGCCTACATGAAGCCTGTGTGTTTTTTCCATTACTGTAAATATACAGAGCTATTAAAAGGTACAGATTCTGTCACTTTACATTACCTGAGTTGGACTTCACATCACCTGGGTTGGACTTTAACCCACCTGGATTGGACTTTAACCCACCTGAGTTATTTCTACACAGTAACCACAGTGAGCAAAATAAGACAAACTAGTTGATGCAACTAAACAGAGCACAATAAATTGCAATATGGTGCAAAAGAATTACAAACATATACAGAGTTGTACCAAACTTGCAGCTTAACACTTGAGTGTTTAACATTGAGAGGTAGGGTAAGAAGGGTGAGTGTACATATTATAGTTCAAAATACTATAATCAGGGATATACAAAGTGTGGCCTCCACAGATAGATTAACACTCCCAGTATCCCATGATAGTCCAGCTGTTGTTATAATGATAAGATTAATAGTTCTAAAAAAAGCTGGCTATTCTTAAATAACATTTTTACATTTCTTAGACTCGAGAGCTCTGCCTATATTGATTGGCAGAAAGGGGGAGCAGACCTCATGACTGAGGAGGGGTGGGAGACAGGTCCTGCAGCCTTTGGAGAATGCTTCTTTTGGTATACTCTATAATGGTGTTTTACAAGTATAGGAGAAGGAAGAGGAACTCCAGCATTATTACTGCAAACAACTTTTTATTCCAGGCAGTGGTAAACACAACATGTTTCGGGTTCAATACCCTTTATCAAGGGGAGTTCCTCTTCCTTTTCCTATACTTGGATCATTTGCAGCAGTTGCAGCAGTTGCAGCACAGAGCAACTATTAAGGAATTGGACGCATAACATTTGGAAAAGCTGTGCTAACCACCATCCCCCTCTTCTATTTGGACGATATTAGGGTAAATTGACTGGGGTCTTTCTTAGTACCAAGTAATAGTGCCAGACACATTCTTATTCTTATTACTATATTATTTATTTACTCATTCTATCAATAATTCTTATCGTCTTCTTTACCTAAGTCTATTTGTATAATTTAACATTAATTTCCATTCTATTTATCTATTTGTACTGTCTACTGTATTGTTTATCTATTCATTTGGTTCTACTGTCTTTTCTCTTCTATTCTATCCTAATAGAATAATGAACTATACCCTAATACATTTTACCCCATTACCAAGAACCCTTCCATCCTAAGCCTGTAATCACAGAAGCTACCACACCATATGCTGAAGCCATTATCCCAGGGACTGCCAAAGTTCTCACACTATTAATTACTATTCATTATCAGCATTCACTTATTTTTCTACTTTGGCCACAGCACAGAGCCCCAAGCTATAGACTCACATAATGAATGACAAGCAGGGTGGCCTGTGAGGAACTTTAGTTCTTCCTGACACAGGGAGGTTTATTAAAATACTTTTTGACATACCTGCTGTTTACTAAGAGCCATATATGCAATAATTGCAACACAGCAAGTGACCCCACAGCCTTTACTCACTTGTGTGTACAACTGAAATCTCTGGGACACATGGAATGCCTCCACTTAGCATCTTATGAGAGCCCTCCAAGCTGTCACCTGTTACGCCTCACTCACGCCAAGGCAGGACATTATACAATACGGGCAGTTGTAGTCATTTGGGACCATGTTAGGGGGAAATACATTGATTATTTGGTATAGGTGCCATTTTTTTGCACAGAGAGGAACACTATTCCCTCCCCCCACTTCCGTTTTATACTGGAACATATGAAGTATATTGAATGCTTCTGGTTCTCTGCCTATTTATTCTGGCTTGTGTCTGTTACATGAATAAGGGCACTTTGAAATAAAATTGTTCTTACCCAGCATTCCATAGTAATTATGCTTTTGCAAAAAATGGCATGCAACCCTGCTTGCACCTGATGCATTTTAGCCAAATTATAATGTGCACAAATCAACTACCAGTTACAACATGGAAAAGGCATAGATCTTCTAAATTAAGCAGGTATGGGACCTATTATTCAAAATGCTTGGGATCTGGGGCTTTCCAGATGATGGGTCTTTCTGTAGTTTGGATTGCCATTAGTAAATCTACTAAAACATAATTTCAACATTAAATAAACCCAATAGGGTTGTTTTCCCGCAAATAAGGATGAATTATATCCTAGTTAGATAGAAGATACTGTCTTATTATTAGAGAGAAAAGGAAAAACATTTTTAAAAATGTTAATTATTTGATAAAAATGTAGTCTGTGGGAGATGGCCTTCCCATAATTCAGAGCTTTTTGAATAATGGGTTTCCAGATAACAGATCCCATATCTGTATTTATTTATCAAATATGCTTTGATGTGTGTTGAAGCTTTAACAATATATCTGTAAACGTTTGGAATCTGTTAAACTTAAGATAGTATAGGATAGGATATGGAATTGGTATATTTTTGGTTATGGTTGTCTGGAAAGCAAATATATTTGTGTTTGTGCTATCTCACTAAATACAGAGTAAGGGTAAGGCCACACTGGGCGTTTTGGGGAGATTTGGTCGCCTGGCGACTAATCGCCTCGTCTTTGCTGTGACCAATCTCCCCAAACGCCTTCTCTCACTCTGCGCTGGCTAAAATGAAAAAAACGCTGGCGCTAATTCGCCGCGCTTGATTAGCGAATTAGCGCCGGCATTTTTTTTCATTTTAGCCAGTGCAGAGTGAGAAAAGGCGTTTGGGGAGATTGGTCGCCACAAAAGACGAGGCGATTAGTCATTAGGCGACCCAATCTCCCCAAAACGCCCAGTGTGGCCTTACCCTAAAATGATAAAGACATAATTGTTTACATATATAGGCAAACATTTCAGTAGAACTGATGCATGCTTTCATTTGTGTATTGTTAGTAGTCAGTAGGGGAGGGCTCTACCTATGAGAGGAGAGGAAGTCATAGCGTACGGTGATGGTGCTACCTGTAATGTTTTAAGTAGCTTTGGCACAAGAAATGAGTATTCTAAATACAATTATGTTGTACAGGTATAGGATCAGTTATCTGGAAACCCGCTATCCAGAAAGTTCAGAATTTACAAATGATTTCCTTTTTCTCTATAATAATAAAACAGTACATTGTACTTGATTCAAACTAAGATATAATTAATCCTTATTAGAAGCAAAACGAGCCTTTTGGGTTTATTTAATGTATACATGATTTTCTAGTAGTCTTAAGGTGTGAAGATCCAAATTACAGAAAGACCCGTTATCTAGAAAGCTCCAGGTCCCGAGCATTCTGGATAATGGGTCCCATAACTGTATTACAATACAGTTAGTTCCTTAAGGTGCACAAAGGGTTTGTTACAGTGAGAGCTGTGAAGTTGTGGAAATTTCCCGATATCCAGAATGCTTGAGACCTGGGGTTTACTGGATAACAGATCTTTCTGTAATTTGGATCTCCATGCCTTAAGTCAACTTAAAATGAATGTAAACATTAAATAAACCCAACAGGCAGGTTTTGCTTCCAATAAGGATTAATTATATCTTAGTTGGTATCAAGTACAAGGTATGGTTTTATTATTACAGAGAAAAAGGAAAGACATTTTAAAAATTTGGATGAAATAAAGTCTATGGGAGACAGCCTTTCTGTAGTCTGAATAACGGATTCTCGGATAACGGATCCCATACCTGTACTGGCAGATACATTAGATAGCTTCAAGAAAGGGCTGGACACCTTTAGCCAGAGAGAAAATACACGGTCACTGAAATGAAATGAAGGGGCTGGTTTCTCCAGAAAGAGTCAGCAGTTTTTTGGCTCATGTATGGGGCCCACCAATGACCCTGCCTGACCGATATCTGGCTGATAATCAGATGGGTTTAACAGGGAGGGCATCAGAACATTGATGAAATTGTCGATGCGCCTCCGTAGGCGAAGTGTTTTATACAAGGATCTGGCAGTGTATGGCCCCTTTAGTACAAAGTTGACCGAGGGACTGGTCTTGGACTAGTCAGAATTTGTTACCCCCCTTTGAGGCAAATTGGAGAGGCTTCAGATGGGGAATGCTCCTTTCCCTCTGGATCAACTAGCAGTTAGGGCTCTTACTGACGAGCGGTTGAAGCTGCGCTCCCCTGCATTCTGTTTTTCTGCGTTCAGATGCAGGGGAGCACAGGAATAGACGCATTTAGCTTTTTTTTTCAATGGGGCTGTACTCACACGCGCGTGTAGGTGCTGAACGCAGGAAAAATGCAGCATGTTGCGTCTCAACCTGCGATCAGTGCCTACACGCGACTGTGTGAGTACAGCCCCATTGAAAAAAGCTAAATGCGGCTATTCCTGCGCTCCCCTGGGGCTGAACGCAGAAAAACGGAACGCAGGGGAGCGCAGCTTCAACCGCTCATCAGTAAGAGCCCTTAGGTAGGTTTTATATAGACATACCAGGCTGAACTCAGTAGAGTCTTCCAACCCAAGTGAATTTGTGACTTCTAAATTTAAGTAAGGAGAGGGCAAAATACCAGAGAAATAGCTGTTCATAGTTTGTAGCAGACCTTGACCTATATTATCTCTAATACATACGTAGTCCCAACTGTCCAACCTTGGGTACTTTGTAAGGTTCTGATTTTGTATGTTTGTTGTACAAAACAGCAGTGAGTTTAAGCGCCACTTGTGCCATGTGCTTTTCTCATTCTTTAGGATTGTACATGCACTAGCAGTGTTAGCCCTGACAATGTCAAACAAGGATAAAAAAAACTTTGATTTGAAACGCCTGCCTTTGTAAGACAGGCCCTGACAAGTGAAGCTTCCGCTGGAGGAAAGAGGTAAATACTCGCACGTTCCCTCACCATTTACCTGAGCATTTGCTGTTCTCTGACTCTGGGATAATATGAAAACAGCTCCTAATCTTTGGCAGTTTTACACAAGAGTGATTTTCTTTAACAAGAGAGAAAGAAAGTGGGACGGGGTTAATGGACAATCACAAAATCCCCCTCTGCAGGCAGCTTCTAAACTTCCCGGCCCACACTTTCCCTTCATCCCAGAGATCTATTGTTCCTTTCTGGCAGCATGGGCTGAAGGGAGCAGATCTTAAAGAGCTACAGTCACAAAAGAAAGCAAAAAAAAAAAAAAAAAGAGGCTTAAAAAGGGAGAAAGACAATCTAGGTTAGTGGAAAAGTGTGTGTCATATCTGAACTATTATTGATAAACTAATCATAATGCAGTACAGGTATGGGACCTGCTATCCAGAATGCTCGGGACCTGGGGTTTTCTGTATATGTGATCTTTCCATAATTTGTATCTTCATCCTTTGTCTGCTTGAATAATATTTAAACATTAAATACACCCAATATGATTATTTTGCCATCCCTATGGATTAATTATATCTTAGTTCGAATCAAGTACAAGGTACGGTTTTATTATTACAGAGTAAAAGGAAATATATTTAAAAATTGGAATGATGAATTAATGGAGTCTATGGGAGATGGCCTTCCCGTAATTCTGAGCATTCTGGATATCAGTGTATAACTACCGTTCATCTTCTGTGTTCTGCTCCCAAATATACAGTGTCATAAAATGTAACTGAAAAATGGACACAGCATAGGACTAAAGAAAACAAAAATATAATACGGTAGTGCTCTATAATACCCACAGTGACCTTCATCAGGCTTGCCTACCAATGTCTTTTGCTTGTCATCCCTGAGAAAAGTCATAGTGGTATAGAGCATTAATAATCTGTATGGGTGTGTGTGTATATATATATATATATATATATATATATATATATATATATATATATATATATATATATACACACACACACAAAACATATGAGAGGTTAACCCTCTCCTTTTGGCGCATTTAATAGGGAATTTATTGGGCTCAGCAGTAACAGCTGTTGTTGTCTGGAGCTTTGTTAACTTCTGTGAGCACATGTCCTTATTACTTTGCAGGCCCAGTAAAAAGGTTTAAACAATAGACTGGACAAGAGCTGAACAAAGTACTATAGTGAGTCCTTTAAGCACCAAAGGGTGAATATTTAAAGATGCAGGAATGTAATTACTGCCACTTATCACTCCAGGAAAACAAAAAAAGAGGAACTGTCTCTTATTATCAGCCTATTCAGACTCATTATGGGGCAATTAAAAAGGCCATTGAAGATCTTGCTCACACCAGTAATGTTATAACTGGGACTTGGACGTCTTGAACTTGCTGCAACTAATTCACCTACAGTGGGATCTATGACTTTGGCGTGTATGTAGTAGAAGTACAGATGGCTGCAACTCCCTGTAATAGTTTCAGATGATTTATTTTTTGTTTGAGTGTGAATGTCCACAAAGCATATAGACAGAACTAGCCTAACAACTGATGAACTGAACTGTTGTAGCCTGTATGTAGTGTTGCAACCTCAGAGCAAAGGGAAAACACTGCATTATTGTTATCAGGTATTTGTTGCTGCATGGCTATTAAGTTCATCTGTATCCAGAAACAAGAACCAGAGGCTTGGCCAGGATTCCATTCAGCGCTTCGCTTGCACTTCATGCCCCTTAAACACAATACCCCATGCTGCAAAGAATTCATTTATAATCCCCATTCAGCCTCTAACGGAGAACTGAATATATGTTAATCTTTTTAGCAACCCCTTAGTCTGACACACTAAACCCGTCACCCCAGGCTGGCAAATTGCATCTTTAACATACATAAAACACTGATAGATAGATAGATAGATAGATAGATAGATATACTGTAGATAGATAGATGATAGATGACAAATAGATGATAGATAGATAGATGTGATAAAGATATAGATAAATGTGATAAAGATAGATAAATGTGATTAGATAGATACAGTAGATCTTTCTCTCCCTTTTATCTACTAAGCTATGCATGTTAGGTACTGCAAATTGTATCTGAAAAGTTAAAAATATAAACATTATCCCCTGTTTTTTCCTTTGGAAAAGTCATTCTCCGACAGTTTGCAAGTCACAGGTCGACTTCCCTGCATTTTGCAGATGACTTTTAAATGAGAATTTGTGGAGCCAAAATGTAAAGAACAATCACAAATTTGGTTTTCTTACAAAGGGGTGCACTATTTTCTATAGTACACAAGTTATACTCAGTCTTGGGACATCCCTAAGCAACATTTATAAGGATCTTTTTTTACAGGATGTGAAATGATATTGGTTATTATGAATGGATCATCCTGAGGAGCTTGCAGTCTACTTTCTTTGCCAAAGGCAGTTTCGCCAGATATCTTACCAGTATGATTTTGGACTATGGTGCACCATAAGGAAACCAAAAAAAGATACAAACAGAGTATACAAACTACATACTGTTAGGGCTAAGGCAGACAGGACATTTTGTCCAAAGCCCTCAGGTAGAAAGTAGCAGAGGACAAATCATTTTATCTCTTTCTACACTTTTTTTATGCACAGAAAAAACTAGAACACTGGATTCTGATAGGCTGGCTATCGGCTCTCTTTCCCTGGCACAGCTACTATACTACAGTAGCAGGGGCTTTGGGGTGGGAGGGGTACTTGAATGGGTTAGAGGGGTCTCAGCAGGTGACTGTTGATACAACTGTTAGTTTCCGATCAGTGGAAGCAAGCAGTGGGGGGAAGGGGGTTTCTATTAAAGTCTGACAGACTCTGACACCAGGCTCTGTCTCTACATTCCTCTGTCTTTAGTAAGGCTAAATTCGGAAACCTGCCCTCCAATCACATCAATGGAAGGGCAATGCAGGGAGGGAGGAGTACTGCTAGGGGAGGCTAGTAGTGACTGAAGGTGCTTGGGGGTCTTCTGTTCTATTCTTATTGCCGATAGACACAGTTCAGCAGACCCAAAACTTCAACACGACCAACGGCCATAAGTAAAGAACCTCATCCGATGTCAGAAAGAGCCCAAGGAACCTGAATTTCTTTTCCTAGAAGCCCAACAGCAGGAGGTAGGGCACAATGATTGGCATTCCTTGGAAGTTTCTCTAAATCCTGGGGATTTGCTTCTTTTCCATTTCGTTTTTTTATGTTTCTGCACTCCAGAATGCATTTCCCAGAATACACTGGGAAAGCATGGTCTACTGTGACAGATAGACTGGATTACCATCTAAACAGGCTTACCCTACTGTGAACAGATGTCATTATAAGGGAATTGTATATTTGAAAATAATAATTATATAAAATAGCTTTCTATTGTTTGGCCATGAAGGCACTGTGTCATGGGAGTCTTTGTATAATAAAGCAATTTACTTCAACAGAGAAATCAGTATGGCTGCTTCCACTCTTTAGTAAGAAATATGGCTCTCTTTGCACCATCACTTATGGACCTTTACAGCCCTACAAAATGATTCTTCCGTAGCGTAAATGCTTATTTATTCCGGCAGTGCAGCGCAGATTTAAGGCACCTGTGAGCATTGGTGGTAATAAATAAATATATAAATAAAAGGGATACTTTGGGCTGTATGTTTATAGCATTATTTCTCCGATCTATCTACATTCAGGAGAACTGTTGCTGACAAACGCCTCCCAAACCAGCATTTCTTAGCCTCGTGGCATGATAAAGAAAGAGCATGTGCATTAAAATGTAAGAGATAGCACGGGGTGATATTTATTGGCTATCCTTGCACACAAATCTCTTCTCTTTTCCGTAAACATGTCAGACTGTCTCATGGATTCCCTTTTCTCTTTGTTGTTCTTCCCTGCAGGTTCTGTACATCCCAATGTGAACACAGTCGTGCGACTTTTTAAGAGAGTGATAACGAGATTCTCCCTAATGGATTGTTTACTTGTGAGCTTCTAACTAAATATCCAAATGACAGTAGCCTGCCCTCTCCAGATGTCACCTCTTATTGCAAGAGATAAGTGTTGAGCAAAACCTCATCTGGAACACTGTCTCTGGCTGCTGATTGATTGGGTCTTATAGGGACACAAGGTGCACTGCACTGTGGGGGTAAAGGAACAGGTACATACTGGTGACACAATAGAAGATCTTGAAAGTGTTACCTGTTCCAAGGCTATTCAGCAGATATCTACAACAGAAGCTTCCACAGCAAGTGTGTATGCCTGCTTCTCTACCATCCACTCCAGTGCCTTATGGAGATGTCAACTGCCGCAGGACAGTAGGTGTGATAGAAAAGTCCATGCAGAATAAGAACCTGCATTCTGTTAGATTTAAAGACAACCTGGACCATGCACAGGCCATAGAGCAGATCAGTGGTCTGATGATACCAAGTGTAAAGGATGTGTCTCACCAGGAGATAGAAGGAGACTATGTGGACCTTTTAGACATTGCTGCTTCGGCAGAGCACACCTCCTCATGCTGCTCACCTGAGATGGGGGATCCCCCTGTCGTTAATGGAGATTCTGTTTTAAGTATTTCTACAAATAATAATAAAAAGTGGATTTGTGGGCGAGTTCTGACAAACAAGGAAGGAGCTTGCACCCCTTGTTTAAGAAGAAGGTTTAACAAAGGCTTGGATGCTCAGGAGACAAAGTGCCACTTTCGACAGTCATACCTTGCTGCTTTAAAAAATCCAGTTAGTTTTAGCTCTGTTCACATGGCGAATATTTTAGAAGATTCAGTGGGCAGAGGAGAGCTATCCACGACATTTGCTGCACTGGAAAGTCCTCTCTGCTCACGCCGCAAAAATCAGGCCCACGTGCCCTCACACAGGTTGTTGCCAGGAAAAGCAGAAGCCAATAGAATTGGAGACATGTCTGGTCAGAGCACTTCGAGAAATCCCAAACCCAATGCCACACCTGGTTCAGAGCCCTCTCCATCTCTTGTACACAAATTTTCATTTCTAAGAGGTCAAAGGGGTTCCTCGTCAACCGGAGATGGAATTGCTATGGATGCCAATGCCAACCAATATGGCGGCACCTGGAGGAGAGTGTCTGCTGTCTGTTCCCCTCGCCTTAGCAGGAGTAGATTCGGTGGAAAAGGTAGGCCAAAAAGTGCTAAAAACATAAAAATGCTTAAAAAAACCCCCACAGAAATAGGTTCAAATGAATATGTTAAGCAAATGAAGAATGAAGGGTCTCCATCATTTTACATACATTTGCATCACTATAGCCTGGATAAGTCTTAATATAATGGTGGAGCACTTATGTGGTAGTCAGTTTTATGTTTGTAAAATGTATATCTGTATTATTATCTATAAGCTGGAAATTTCATGTAACAGAAAAATACAGCAATGTTTATTCTACGGCAAAAAATTCAAGATTCTTGCATGCTTGTGGGGGGCTTGGTTAAAGGATGTGAATGGTATTTACATTAGCATGATAATAGCTTGCATGGTGAATGTAATCTGCTAAAAGGCTAATGTTTTGGATCAGGAATGGAATAGACCAGTACCAGATGCTGCAAGGTACTTGATGGCTGATGCTGGACAGAGTAATGATAATGGTAATGACTGGAATTGAAATTCAGGCCCTGTGCGAGAAGTGCCAAGCAGAGAAAATCCATGCTTTCTTAACCTTGGTTCAAACAATGCCTGCACTGCATTCCCATACCATTGTATACTTTATAGTACTAAGAATGAATAGAATATACTCTGTGCCAGCGTCTTTCTGGACTTCTGCCAAATGATGCAAGGCTACAGGAGTGTGGGTGATGCCAAATAAATTAAGTGTGGTCCTAACATAATACATTTTTCTTGATAAACCAGATATTAGCACCCCCTCAGTACAACCGTTATTCTGACCAGTTGGAATGATACTGTACAGCATTCCTATGCCTTTTTATTCAAAGACAACTTTTGCCAAATGGGCATAATGGTTCTGCTGCTTGATCTATTCATTTGGATGACTTATGAGAGGTCTGTTTTTTTGCAAATCTGGCCCCCTATATATGTAGGCAAATTGAGCAGTTGAACCAATGGCCTAATGGACAGATTTCCTTATTGATGCTTTCTGCTTTCCTTTAAATATATAGTAGTGGTCTCTTTGTGCAATGCCTTTGCTGAGACAAGCAATTATGCAAAGCCCACTTGTATTTATAAATGCAATGAAGTACACAGAGACTATCTTAATTCTTTATATTCTATTTAATTTAATGCAAACGAAGAAGGAAACAACAAAAACAAAAGGTACATTCCCTATACCAACCAGTCACTGAATTATTTTTGTGCATTTCTACTGTTCTATTTTTTTGTTCTTCTCCTTTGGAATGAGGGCTGTTACTATATAAAGAGAGAGATCATGACCCAGTGTATGACCCCAGCTGTACAACATGGGTTTGAGGGCATCTTATGGTGCCATACATCAAGTTGTGTGTGGGCTGGTTGCTTCTTGGCAGAATTGTGCTATCATGTGCTCTCTAGAGCAATAAACACTATGCAGATTAGAGTGCTATTTGGCTTTAATCAGGTCTGGATCGGGTCTAAAAGTTGGCTGGTGCAGGAATTGTGGAAGCATGGTTTTTTTCACATTGAAAACTGCATGTGTGTGCATGGATAGGCAGATCTTTTTATATAACATTGTTGCTAGGGGGACTATTTACATAACTGATATTATTTTGGGAGAAGGTTCCATGCTTGTTTAAAGTTGAGTCAGAAGATTCCATATCACAACTAAAACGAATAAAAAGAGTACATGATGCTTATTTATATATATATATATATATATATAATGGTTACTCTGTGCTTCATATTTAGAGGTGTATTGGGGTTAGAAGTGGGACTGGCCAAAAGAAATAGTCTGACCCAAACGTAATAGACTAAATGGGAAGTGATATACAAACAATGAAACCTACCATCACCTTACAGAATAAATACAGAGCAGATAGCCTGAGATTTGGTGGGTCCCCTTGGTGCATTAGCCACAGGTAACTCCTCCCACTTACTGAATTGTAATACACAGTCACTTGCAAGCAAACGCACCCATAGGCACACACATAACCAAGCAGATTTAGCTTCTCTCCCCCACACTAAAGAAGAACACACTAGCAAATATCAGGCTACAGTTGTATTTGGAGATAGGCAGTTGCTGAGATTTTAAAGGGGAACTCCGGCTTCCAAACCAAAATTTGATAAAGAGGACCACATAACACAGAAACCCCTAATATACCAATCACAGATACCCGTTTCTTCAAAAAGTATGAATAAATAAAATTTTCTATGCTGAAATCCAGCTGTTTTAACAGTTCTTCTCTTTCTGCATCATTTGAAAACCTCGCGGGGAAGGAGGGACTAAACACTGATGTTACAAATTGTAACAACTACTCCACAGCTTACAGACAGCATGCAGGAACTATATAACCCACAATGCATTGCACTGCGATGTTCCTTTCCTTAGTGAAATAACATGTGCAGGGAATTGTGGAATTGATGCAGGCTGAGGACAGCTGGCTGTTGATACAAAGTAAAAGTAGTCAGCCAGCTCAGCAAAGTAGTCAGGTCAACAGGAGAGCAGGGGGCTAGGCTTAGGGAACTGTGCCAAACCATTAAAAATCATGAAAAGTCTGCATATTTTTTGATTGATGTATATTGCAAAGTTGCTTGAAATTATGTTTACTTTTCAAAACGCTCAAGTTATATTTTTGTGGAGTTCCCCTTTAAACACCTCACAGTGATCAGTAAGGAAATTACTGCATTCATCGCTCAATGTATTTTCTACTTTTCATGATGGAGATCTGATTCATCCCAAAAACATTTGGTCTGGGTGTCTGTTGTTTTTGACCTATACGAGAGTTCATGTTGGGCTGTATACAGTGCTGGGTCACCCCTATCCTCGTCACTATCTTTCACCCCCCCCAAACTCCCTCCCTGCTGAATGCACACTCGCTCACTCCAAAAACCCACCTGCCCTGATGCCCATACTTACATAACCCCCTTTCACTCTTCCTTACCACTAGACAAACTGAGTGCTCACTAGTGAACTGTACCCGAGCCCTACACCGGCCGATCCTTTGTCTGCCCCTACCCAATTGTGCCCTAGATGGCTGCTTCTGATACCCACCACTAGCCTTAGCTCTGTATGGCCAGCTTAAAATATAAAAAACTGCTATATGTTACAGGCCCCAATCACTTATTCATCATTGGATTGGATATCACTAAATCAGTAAGGACCAAACCCACAAATTCCACCCAAATAATATTATTTGAATATGTTACAGGCAGTAATGATTGAGTCATGGTAAAGCCTACCTAGATATGAGCCACATCTTTTTTTAAGTGTTGGACCCTAACAAAACAAACAATTTTTGTCTCCTTTCAGCAGCAACAGTGGCTAATGGCAACTCTGGCCTTGAGGTGACTTCCACGGTTCAGAAGGTGCCTTCCAAAGCTGGACTGTGGGTGTCCATAGTAGGATCTCCTGTAAAAGGCACTGTTCCCTTGGAGAATATCCAAGACCCTCCCATCCAGTGCCAGGATCTGAGTGCTAAACTTTTATACTCAGGAATCGCATGTCTTCCAGGTGAGTATCATTGGTAAAAACGTTAAAATGTCAACACTCAGATTGTTTTTGTATAAAACATTTACTATTATCAATACGCTAATAATCACTGCAAGAATACTGATGTACCTTACAGTCATACAGGCTATAAATGTGGGAGTTACACTAGTCTTATAACTTACATTGTTTTAAACCAATTTCTACACTGAATAGTTTATGTAAGATGTAGTATTTATTTACTAATTCTGTGGTCCCAGGGAGCCGTGACAAGCTGGGCAGGGCCATCATCCAGGTGACCACGGACAGTACATCTTGGGATGCCACTTGGTGCTCGACTAGGGAAGTGGCTCGTCTCCTGCTCTACCTCTGCTCTGTTGCCAGGTAAGAAAACACCAGAATAATGGGCACTCCAGCAGGTACCACAACTGCTCCAAGCAGTCATACATTTAATGCGCCAAAGAGACTACAGACCAGTCAACGGTTGCTAATGCTACAAATCCCAATATCCCCTGAGAGCCAAAAGCTGTACTTGAGCTATAGACAAGAATATATCTGTCCTAGAGGTCATCAGGTAACCTAGTCATCAAGGATGTACAAGTACATTTAAAATCTCATCCTTAGGTTCCAATAAAACAGTGCCCTCCTTTGGCCATACTGAAAGGCTTCGGAATAATTTTTTGGCTTCACTGAGCAATAACCATGATATTAGGAATCTCTTTGACATTGGGTTACCCTTGTTTTACTCAGCAAGAATTGCATTACAAGAGAGGTAAAATGTATAAATCTGTAACCGGCTGTTTATATCATGTACAGTAGGTTAAAGAAGCTCAGGCCTATGGCTGCAACATAAGGGATGCAAAGCTATGGTTGAAGGTTGAATTTTTTTATATTGCAAAGTTTATGATTCAGAATAGGGATAGTCATTTATGCTATATTTACCTGTTTTGCATGTGTGTGTGTGCTCAGAGTTGCCACCAGCCTTAATGTTATTAATAAAGAAGAAAGCATATCGTTTAGGAAGGCTGGTATTTTTTTCCAGAAAAAGAGTCAACCCTGGGGGTGAGTTATACCATAACATACAGATGTGATTTCTCCTTACAACTTCATGGTATCATTGTTCAGGAAAGAAGTGAAAGACCTCGGAATGCTGATTCTAGTGGATGCCAGGAAACAAGCCCCATCGCCGTGCCTTCAAGCTGCTCTACACTCAGTACAGGTGAGGCTGCCATAGGACTTCCAGGCTTGTTGAGACAGGCTTCAGCAATGTAGTGACAGCTGTTCTGAGCTACTCCCCTGTTCCAGACATGTTTTCATCTCACACTGAAGTGCAATGAAGGAAAGGCGTGATTCAGCCAGTCAGTAGTGAGCTCTGAGCCAAGAGCCGTTCTGTGCTACAGTTACAAAATCATCTCTGATGAAATTCCCTCAAAATGGGAAATCCCTAATTAGCAGCATTCTAATTGCACAACTGGCTTCCTCTTAATAAAGGGCTTAGATAACCTTGCAAGAATTAAATATATGGTATAATGAGAAATGTGTGAAATGGGGTGTCCTCTCATGAATGGAAGGTTACTTTACAAAGTGAAACAGCTCAGCCATGTGCCTGCTTTCTAATGACTTTACAAATCTGAGACACATTCACTGGGCTGCAGAACTGCTTATTACTGATGGAAATAATTGACAATATACTACCAGTAGATGTACCTCCACAGCCACGTGACTGTTACTGCTTGAAAATGCTTTTTAATGAGATTCTTATAAGACAAACGTCTTCTAATTAGCCATGTTATCTGCTAGCCAGAGGAAGCTTTTCTAATGATTAACACATCTACCTTGAACTGAAAATCATTCTTCTACTAAAAGAAGTCTTCTAATAACTAATAACTATAGCTAAAGCCTGTACATATGTGTCACCGTCTATTGTTGATAAAACGTTGGAGAGCAACATAGGCATACAAAAAGTTCCTGGGGGTACCAATATGTGCTGTAATTGGTTATGGATAGCCTCTATGTGGATTTGCAGCCTACAGGAGGCTCTGTTTAGCAGTACACCTGTTTTTTATGCAACCAAATCTTGCCTTCAAGCCTGGAATTCAAAAATAAGCTCCTGTTTTGAGGCCACTGGGAGCAACATCTAAGGGGTTGGAGAGCAACGTGTTGCTCACAAGCCACTTGGGGGACCAATGCCCTAGACCCACGATTATGAACCTGAAATATGCTGCAGCCGGGCCCCATGTAGGGTTAGCACCTTTTCTAAAACAATTTACCGGCCAGTGGTGGGGCAGGAACAAAAAGGTACGGGCTGTGATGCAAAAGGGACGGGGTCACGCACATTAACTCAAAAGGTGGCGTGCAATGGACAGAAACCTGGTAAAAAAAATACTGCGCAAATTGGGGGCGGGCAAATGGCTTTTTCTTAAGGGTATTACAAATTACCGGCAAATTTGTAATACCGGCCTCGGCACGTATTTTACCGGCTAGGCCAGTAAAATACCGGCCGGATGGCAACCCTAGCCCCATGTTGGATAGTTGCGGTGCTGGGTCAAAAAGATTCATGTCACTCCATACTGTTGTTTATAGGAATTAACCCACAGTGTACTAAATGCCCTTTATACCATAGCTCTAAAGAGTGAAAAGGCTGCTCATGTTAGGCAACTCTGATAATTTTTAACAAATATGTGCTGAATGAAAACTCATCTACTCTTAGAAAAAGCTTCTATTAAAGAGTGATATCTAATACCACTTGTAGGAAGGCTTTCAATGAAAACCAACACCTACTTCCATTAGTTTTCCAGTGAGACTGGGTTCACGGGTCCGGTCCCGATGACGAATAAAGGGGAGGGGAAAAGGGGCGACAGACAGCAGTGGGCCTAGGGGCACCAGCTATGGAAATCCGGCCCTGCCGCCGGCCCAGTCTGACCCTGGTGTCTACTACTAACATAAATGTTCCCTGCATTCAGGGATTATAATCTTATAAATAAAACTGCTGCCTAATGAGCCAATTAGAGCAATATAATCTCTTAATGAGAGGTGATGCCTGATAGTGAGTGACAGCTATACAATTAGTGGGGCTGCAGACTCCCAACATCATTTAATTTAGGAACTGCAGCAGTCTTCTCATATGAAAAATGCATGTTACAGGGTGGCCTTGATTGCTATTTCTATCTTGGCCACTTTTGTGAAATTTCAACAAAAACTTTACAACATCTGACTCTCGTACGTCTTTCTGTTCTAGGCTTCTTTCCCTGGATCCATTCAAAGCATTTTAATCCTAGTGGAAAAGGAGACGGCTTCCCAGCTGGAAAGAATTCCGGGGCTACAGGTGAGCCGTGACCTTAAGACTACAAGGGTCTCTGAAACATGTTTCTTAATCCGTTTGGCCAGTAATGAGGTTACAATGGGCCCTTTGCAAAGTGCAGTAGGGTAGAAGGGTAAAGTAACTTGTTTTAAGCTAACAAACAGAACAATTTAAAGGGAAAGTATATCCTCTTTAAAAAAAACGGTCTTTATATATGGTATTTATAATATATTTATATTCATCTGTACATTCTGGGCACATGCTCTTCTACATATCTACATTTAGGTTAATGGGATAGAAAGTGGGTAAAGGGGTTTTAACATACATTTTATTACATTAGAGCTTTTAAAAAAACTCCCAAATTGTCCACTAGCCACAGAGTCCCATACGAGACATAATCCCCCAGATTCAACCACCTCAAAAGACAGCCGTAAGAATACGAATTTGGCAGATCCCTTTTATGTAAATAATACAGACATCCTTTTTTTTTTATGACCATGCATTGTCTCTAAATAAAGATTATTCTTATATAATGTAAACACATATGCTTTAGAAACGGATTTAAACTGTTCCTTCCCAGCAAATAAAAAGGGGAACTTACAGGTTCATAACACAAAAGTACAAAGGTTGTTTGGTTAACCAAACAGTTTAGATAGCAATAGAAATAATTAAACATGGAGAAAGATGTGGTCTTCTGAACAATGCACTAGTTGTTAAGTTGAAGCTAGTCATACATGCTCAGATTTAGCAGGACATCTTGGCCAATTTTGACCATACTGCCCAGTTTTCTGGGGATGTATATCAGCTCAGGGCTCACTTGAAAAACCATCCTGATATCCTGCTGGATCACATTTGATCTTTTTACTTCCTGTCAAATCTGAATGGAACAATAGTTATCCCTGTTTATGTCCATTTCTACCGTATGCATCTAGTCAACCCTTCCAATAACCAGATGTCCCAACCTGTATACGGCCACCCTAAGCGGCATAGGTTTCCATGGCTAGCTACATCGTCAAATATAATATGGTTGTACAGCAGACGTATATTATTCATGTAACTATGTTGGCTTTGTTATCAAAGATCAACAATTTTATAGCTTGGTCTGTTTAACATTTAGGGGCAGATTTATCAAGGGTCGAAGTGAAAATTCGAATTTCAAATTTTGAAAATTTTCAAATTCAAATTTTTGAGTTTATTTTAGAAATTCGACTAGGGAATAGTTACAATTTCGATTTGAATTTTTTTAAAAAAACAAAACCTTGTACTGGGATCAATTTGGAGTTTTACTGGCTTCCTGACGGAGCAAAAAACTTGAAACAAATTTTGATTTGATCCCATTCAAAAGATTAGATTTTTTTTTTTGTGATAAATTTCAATCGTCGTTTTTAATTCAAATTTCGAGTTCCTGGGAGTTGAACTCTAAATTTGACCCTTGATAAATCTGCCCCGTACTGTAAATGTATCGAATTGTGTAATTTAAAAAAAAATTGAAATAAAGGCTCATTTACAAGCCAGATGCTTGATTTTTGCCAAGCAGCACATCACTAATACAAACATTTGCATTTGAAAAATCAAGGAGCTTTGTCTGTTATGTCAGATGCAGATATGATAACGTGCAGGATAAGAGAGAAAATTACATACCCAACCTATTTACCCATGAGGTTTTGATCACATCTGCTTGTCCAGACAATCAAAACACCTAGGGGGTTATTTATCAAAGTCCAAATTTATCTCAATATTTTCTGCTACAAACTCCGATCAAATCCGCATGGGTTTTTTACGCTTATTTGTTATTACATTTTCCCGAAAATTTGCTTTGCGGGAAAAAAAAAAAATCAGATTTTCAAATTTTTCATCTGATATTTCATGATTTTTTTTTGGATTTTTTTTGGACCCGAAAACTCTGATTTTTGCCCAAAAACGTTGGGGTATTGCATGAAACCCAGCGCACATCAAAAAAATCTTTGGGATTTCTCCCATTGACTTATATGCAACCTCGACAGGTCTGAGATGTTGGCTTTTCACATTCGGCATTCTCCATCCTCGGGGGTTTAATAAATTCCAAAAAATTTGTGATTTTTTTAAAAGTCCGATTTTATAAAAAAAAAAAATACGTATTTTCGGGATTTTTGCATTCAGAGTTTAGTAAATAACCCCCCTAGTATTTCATGATCCTAGCAATGTGTACCTAATGTGCGCTTGTGCAGTTTAGACCTCTGTCCATAATTAAACCTTTGAATACTCCAATCAGAGACAGCAATGTGATGGCCACAGAGATCCATCTACGGCACTACAATTATAATAAACAACCCTCAAAAAAAATGGTAGCTACATTTCCCAAGGGGATATAAAAAGTGTTCTGCGTGTGACAAACACAGGGGTAAACATTAAGAATATGAAGCAATTGAAAATATATTCTTACCTGCACCTCAAATGGAATGATTGAATAATCTCTGTTTTCGGCACACATTGCAGGTGGAGGTCTTGACTTCGCTGAAGGCTCTGAGCCGGTACGTGGAGATTGGGCAACTGACCTGGGACCTAGGAGGTACCTTCCCATACTGTCACAGCGAGTGGGTCCAGTTTTACCAGGTGCCTGTTTGCAGCACAACAGAATGAATGAGACGGAACGTTGTGTGTCTCCAGCTGCATGCTGATCTACCTTGACCTGAATAAACCTGCATGTAATTAGCACATGTATGCATAAGGATGGGGTGTGAGGGGTCTTTTCAAACATGCATGCACGGATTAAAAAAAAGGAGTGCTTTTGCAACAGGGGCTTATATGCCATTCTATGATTTTAGTTTTGCCTATTAGCCTCTATTATCTATCAAGCACATTCACTTAATACCTCTGCCCAACATAAAATAGTGTTTATAAGGAAATGGCATGAACTTGCAAGTCATACTAATACTGCCTTTCCCTGTAGAACACTCAAAATGTAGCCTAATTTTTTACTTTTTGGGGCACATTTACTAATGGTCAAATATCGAGGTTTAATTAACCCTCGATATTCGAACGTCAAAGTAAAATCCTTCGACTTCGAATATCGAAGTCGAAGGATTTACCGCATTTCCTGCGATCTAAGGAAAAATCATTCGATTAAAGAAAATATGAAATCAGAAATTGTTAGAAAGCCTAACATTGATGTTTGGTAGGTTTTAGGTGGCGAAGTAGTTGGTCAAAGTTTTTTTTTAAAGAGACAGTACTTCGACTATCGAATGGTCGAATAGTCAAACGATTTTTAGTTAGAATCGTTCGTTTCGAAGTCGTAGTCGAAGTAGCCAATTCGATGGTTGAAGTAGCCAAAAAAAAGTATTTTTTCTTCTATTCCTTCACTCGAGCTAAGTAAATGTGCCCCTTGATGTTACTTTTCATAGCTGGAAGTAAACCTTGAGGGAATTTAAATAAGGGGATGACAAAACCATGACCCTCCTACATGTATATTAATGAATTTACTTAAACATTGATTTTCTTAAGCACTTTTTTCACTGGTGCCCAGATATATTTATCGAGCAGCACGCCGCTTTCAAAACTTGGGTGCACGTTAAATAATCTTGATAGTGTGAAATGCTCGAAAAATCTCAAGGAAAAAGGTCCCTGTGTGGACCAAAACGTCACGTTGGCTTTTCATGTAAATTTTATATACATATATAATTTGCAACTGAATTTTAACCCCGATGTCTTAAGAGAACTGAAATGCACTTGGAAATGCTCAGAAACAGGCAGCTTTGGGTAGAGAGAACCTGAAATGTAAAACTTCTGGGTTGGTGTCTCTGCATTAACGGCACAGGGAGTATCATGCACTGATCACTGCATTTAAATACTTGTGCCCCTACTTAACATCACATAAAACTGGTTTGGGCATTTAATAGACTCAAGTTTTGTAGAATTAAAGGGTAACTATAATGAAAATTCAAGCTGCACAATTTCTGAAACAACAGTTTTCTATCATCTAATTCTAATACATTTTCAACAGAACTAACTGAAACTAACTGTCTTTAGAAAGATAGCAAAATTGTTCTATTTTTGTAGACTAAAAATGAACTGGAGAGCCTTTCAATGCAGTCTATATCTTATTATTAAAGCACTATGTGTTTCGGACCACACGGGTCCTTCCATGCACCCGAGGAAGGACCCATGTAGTCTGAAACACATGGGGACAAATTCACTAAGCGCCGAAGCGCCTAACGCTAGTGTCAATTCGCTAGCGTTGGTCATTTTCGTTACTTCGCAAATTCACTAACGAACGCTGGCGTAAATTCGCTAGTGTTACTTCGCACCCTTACGCCTGGTGAATTTTCGCAACGGACGTAACTACGCAAATTCACTAACGCACGCATTGTACTGAACGCTACCTTTTACGCTAGACTTCCTTCGCCACCTCAGACCAGGCGAAGCGCAATAGAGTAGATAGGGATTGCTTCAAAAAAAGTTCACATTTTTTATAAGTCCCAAAAAACGCTGGCATTTTTTCTATATTATGGGTGATAGGCTGAAAAAGATCGAAAATTTTTTTGGGGCTCCCCTCCTTCCCCCCTACATTTCCTAACTCATGGCAACTTAACTATACAGTGGGCACATGTGTAGGGCAAAATAAAATTTTTATTTGATGTTTTGAAGGTTTCCCAGGCATTTGTAGTGATTGTACGTATTCCTCCATTGAAATTTGAATTTGGCGCCGTATGCAAATTAACCATCGCTAGCGTAACTTTGCTTCGCTTAGCGAATCAACACTAGCGCAACTTCGCAACCTTACACTACCCCTGAGCGCAACTTCGGATTTTAGTGAATTTGCAGAGCGCTGGCGAAACTACGCCTGGCGAAGTGCGGCAAAGTTACGCCTGGCGCAACTACGAATCTTAGTGAATTTGCCCCATAGTGCTTCAATAAAAAGATAAAGACTGCATTGAAAGGCTCTCCAGTCTCTTTTTCGTCTGTGATACAAAGTGGAGGTGGCTTCTCCAGCAACTGTTGATGAGCCTTGAAAATTCAAAGAAATGATAAACGAGTTGAGTATCACAGAAGTTAACCTACATTGTTCTATTTTTGCTCTTTTTCCCTCTTGTTCTACAAAAAAGGAAGCGGTCTGCGGACCTTTACTTAAATATTTATGTAATACATTTACATATAGAGACATCAGATTTTCATTTGAAGGTATTTTATTTGGTTTATAAAACACCCAGAGTGCCATTATTTTCCCCAATTTGTCACCATTCATCCTTGTTCCAAGCATTTTATTTCCCCTGTACCACTGACACATGTTCTTTGCTTGGCTAGAAGCTGGATGCATTCCTGTCAGACCTGAGGAAGGCCTCCGACTTGCTGCAAAACTCCATCCAGGAGCTGGGAGAGGGCAGTGCCCCACAAGACTCTCGGGTAAGGGCAGAAGTTAGTTCTTTCACTGGGTTTATGGTGGGTGACCATTGAGGGAGCACAGACTCCATGCTTGGCTGTGACCAGTAATTCTTGGCAATTCCATGCAGGAAGTGGAAGAGAAAATGGCCCAGCACAGAGATCTCATGAAGGTGGTGCTAAGTGATTCCTGCTTGGTGTCCCTGCAGCGAGAAGGAGGGACAACCTTGGCTAGACTCCGCAAGGAGGCCATGCGCTTCTGCTGCTCTCAGGATGTCAGGTAGGCTCTAGGGATCAACACCAAGGACTATGAACAGCACTGCCCATTTTGACAAATTGTAACACAAATGCTAAAAAGTGTACCTCTTTGTTTCAAGTTTCATGTTCATAAAGATATATCCCAAAGGAAAAAAATGATGAATTCCCATACTCCAAAAAACAAATGTCTATTCATAAAACTTAAACCAAAGAGGCAAGCTTAGCTTTTGTGTTACAGAAGGGCTGTTCATAGTCCTTACCAGTAGGTGCCACTGCAACCCAAGTCTAGTCAAGGTCAGCCAAGTATTTAATAGTAACAAGCAGAGTTGGCTCACGTTGCAAAATGATCTGTGTTAAATACTGCTCATTACATGTTTCCAGAGGACCCTGGCTCTTGTCAACAAGCAACCCTTAGCACACAAGCCTGTAGGAGCAGAATCAGGCAACACATTCTGCTTTTCCCTCGGCAGTTGGCCAGCAGTGTGTAGAACTGAGCCAGTAAGGATACTGACATTGCTGCCTTTTATAATCCACACATCATTCCATTAAATACAGGATCACACTGATGCATTCTTACAGAACACTAAGGGGCCTATTTATTATGTAAAATTCCAGCATAGAAAGTGTAGTCGCTTTGAATATGTAATGTCTTGTCTAACTAGGCGCCATATGAGAAACCTTAATCGGCTTTAATAAAATCCAAAGACGTAACTGCAGGCCATTGCTATATCTCCTCGATGTTAATGGGGTACCTCCACGGTATCATAATGTACAGTTGCATTAAGGCTCTTTTGCAAAGGGTGCATTGCAGTAGTGGCTAGTTCTCTAAGTTCTTTTCTTGGAAAGGTTAGTCTTCATATTTTATTTGGATAACCACCTGCAAATTTAAATTCCCAAATTGCTTAAAACAGATTGAGCTATTAATGCACCATCTCAGTTTATACTAAGAACGCCCTAAGCCTGTACCACAGATTCTTGCCCTTCTAGGTCCTATGTTTCTATGGTTACTGTCTGATGCAGTTCAAGCTATTACTACTGATCCATCTTGAGAGAGTCCTGCTTCTTACCCTATTGAGTTCTGTGTTTCTATGGTTACCAGCCCATATGGGCTGCCCATTCTTTATAAGCCTGAGAAAAATCAGGCAGTTAATGATCAAAGTAAATGGAGCCATCATTATTCTCAGGGGAGCCTTTCCAGCATTGCAAGGTAATTAAGATGGTTGGGTAAACTGGTTGGGTCTGCAGCTCCTGTTATCAACTATTCGCCCATTTGGGATGCCTTTATCTAACTGCTTGAAGAACACCAGACAATATATAACTATATGATGGACTATATCTCCATACTTTTTTTATGGAAGGGTTCCCATCAGCCCCCATTTCACAAAAATAGGCCCCATCTAAGGACCTTGCTCCTGTGTCCTATTACCAGTGTCAGACTGGGATACCAGGGGCCTTCCAGAAAACCTTCATGGGCCCACTCTACAAACTATATTTCCTCTTCCTCTCCTTACTTTATTCTCCAAGTCATTTTTTCTTTATATCCTATATCATTCTATCTATTTAGCCTAGTTATTCCCATACAGAAATTGGTAATATCCATGAAATAGGCAAAATGTTTAGAAGCAGGAGGGCCCATTGACACCCGGGCCCACTGGATATTTTCCTGGTTTTCTGGTGGGCCAGTATGACACTGCAGATACTTGCTCAAGAATATCCCCATTTTTGGTTCACCCACCCTATGATTCTGCAGTAACTTTATGGCCATGACCTTGAGTGGGGAGTCAAAAGTAGGCGTGGACTAATAAATTACCCAGAAATTACCTCCCCCCAGCTTCTCTAATATTGTTTATGGTTGGCAGGAGTGCGGTGGAGGCTGCTGTACATTTATACAATCAGTTGGAGGAGCAGGTGCACGCTCTAGTGACCAAGTCCAACCGAAGGCTGGAACTCCTGGAGTCACTGCTGAAAATTCGAGAGCTAGAGAGTCAGTTTAACCAGGTGAGTTGAGCAGAAAAAAACAGGAAACCACAAACTACACAGATTCACGGGGATTGAAGTGGTTCAATAAAAAGGATAAAAGCTAGAAGCACTAAGATAAATGAAAAGACAAGAAGGGATTTGGAGGATTTTGTATTTAAAAGAATTTAAGGCATACAATTTAAGGATAAAAGATTATAGGGTGCATTCCAAATGCAGCATAGAGAATCCTCTCAATGGCAAAATGTTTGCAATGTATTCTAGAAAGCATATTTGGAAAAGGTTATGAGCTTGTAGCTATAGAGCAGAAAAAGCCAGTGGGATGTTTTAATTCATATTTCCTATATTCTTTCTGTGTCCCCTCAGTTGAGCTCCTGGATGGATGGAGATGGAGAGAATCAGTTGCATGAGATGGACACGATGGAATGGTCCTTGGACATCCTTGAGCGATATCACAAGAAGTTCAAGGACTTCTTCCTCCAAGCAACGGTTAGCAGCATTTATGCATCTCAGGAAATCAGAGATTATACTAAATACAGTATATCACTCTATATTCTTTATATTATAAGCATGATACATCTTAAGGTAGTCCTTCTTGTCCCTCATAAGTCAAATTATTTTATGAAGTTTTTATAAAGTGACCATGTATTTCACGACATTGCACCAGTCCTTTTCAAATCTACCTGACCCAACACTGCTAACTTCCTTTTGCTTTTGGTGAATCTTCATGTTGCTCTAATACCCAATACCATAATAATGCTCAATCTCTTTGTAGGTGCATTATAACCATGGGCTTGTACTTCTGGACGATGCCAATAAATTCAACAGGTCTCTCTTCCCAGAGATGGAATCCTTTAAGGTGGCAAGAAGCAGCTTCCAGACAAGACTCACCAGCTTTTATATGTGTGTAGAAAGGCAGAAGGAGGAGCTGGAGAAACTTTTGAATCTCTACAGGTTTTGTGATAAGGTAAATATTATGGTCAGAAAATAAGTTAAAATGACCAGGTGTGGCTTTTTGCTGCCCCTGGTAACTGGAGGGGCACTGCAGACTAAGGCAAGTTTCAAGTTTCAAGGGGCTGAGATGAGGAAAACCAAATTAATTAAAAAATATATAAATGGTGAGGGTGATTGTGTAGCTGCTTACAATAGGCTACATTTCCTTCCATATTACTGTGCACTCTATATTGGGACCAAGAATGTTTACTAATATATATATATGGCTGGTCTTCCACCAGATATCTCAGCTGACTGCGAGTTGCAGCCGTTACCTTGGACAGCTAAAGAAGTCAGAGCAGAAGCTATGCCTTCCAGAGACTCAACAGTGCCTGGAAAGTTACCTGCAGCGGCTGAACAATGAACTGTCAGCTGACAAATTCCAGGAAATGAAAGAGGAGTCGTACTCACTCAGCAGCAGCAGAGGACTAACTGTTTGGAATGAGACATGGCTGAGATGCCAGGAGTCCAGGCAACTCCTAGAGGAGACTTTAGAGAAATGTAAAGAAGAGCAGAGGACAGACATAGCAGGCTGGCACAAAGATACTTCTGGGAGCTCAAATTCCAAAAAACATAGCGAAGATACTCAAACAGGTTTTTCCAACGAAGTGTTGCCAAAAAATCAAAGGGAAGAAGAATTTAGACCCAGGGGCAGCATGAGAACAGCTGAAACTACTGTGATCAATTGCTGTAGCTTTGGTCTGCATACTGGTTCTGTAGGGCTGTTCTTGAAGGCATCCAGGAGCAATCGGAATAGGAGACCAGCAAGAGAATCAGTCACTTCAAAGGGATGTTCTACCAGCGAGGAATCTAGGAGTAACAGTGATGCAGACCCAGAGCACACAGAGCTCATGGTTCAAAATTCCAACAATGAAGCTTTGGAGATTCTTCATTCTCCAACCCAAACTCTGTCTCGGACAACCCCAGTACAGCCACCATGTGCCTCCAAAGCAGACCATTTAGGATGGCTGGCACTTGGCAGATCTCTCAGTGATGACTCAAGCACCATTTCAAGAAGAGATAGTGGTAGAGCAGTTGTGCAACCAGGAAGGCGCTGCCCTCTCTCCAGACATGCTAGCTTCTCCACAGGGGACTCAGGCTCTCAGTATTCCACCGAAAGCTCTTCTATCATATCTCCCTTGCTAGCAATGGAACCACTAACTCCACGTATTCCTTGGACAAGAGGAAACATAAGTGATTCATCACGGGAAAGTGACTGGTCTATGAAAGCCAACTTTGCGTAAGAAAAACAATTCAAATTCACAGTGTATATGTGTGCAACTGTTGCCTGTAGATAGGTCCCATACCTGTACCACGTTATCTGACTTCTGTAATTACCTAGCTCACATGCCTTCTGTTTCTCTACTGATTTCACCCTTTGTCTCTCACTGTGTTTTATATCTTTCTATTTGTGTGTTTTTCATTTTTCTTCATCCACTGCTTGCCCTTTAATATTTTGCTTCAACTATTGTTTGTTTGCTCTGCAGTAAGATGCACAAGATTATGGAGGAGCTCCTTACTACTGAAAGAGATTATGTTTGTTCCCTGGGATATGTCCTATCTCACTACCTGAGTGAAATGGACCGTCCAGATGCCCCAACAACACTGCGTGGTCAGCATGCTGCCATCTTTGGTAACCTGGAGAAACTCTACGAGTTCCATAGCCATGTTTTTCTACAGGAACTGACTAGCTGCCGACGAGAGCCAAGCCTTGTTGGAGGCTGCTTCCTTAAACATGTAAGTGCATACATATATGTGGCAGTTATTTAGTTATTTTACTATGTAATTATTTGCCATATAGTCCTATTTTTTCTGGCCCTTTCTTTATATATTGGTGTATCTTTGCAAGTCCTTAGTGCATTTCAAACTTTAATATATGCATATATATTCATTATCTAACGATAGGTCATGTTTTTGAGTTTCCCAGACTACTTTGTGTTTATGAATCTACAGCCTCATATAAGGTGCATGTGGATAGGCCCATTGTCCACTTTAAGTCAATTTAAAGACAGTCAGCCGCTGACACCACCAGAGAAGGATAAAAACACAAAAAACAAACGTTTTTAGACTGCTAAAAATTTGATAAGTTGGTCACCCACAGGCCCATTTTGAGATAATCTAGTTGTTCAGTTCAGAATGGTGAATGATCAGATCATATTGAATGCAGGTCAGACAAAAACTCATATTATCCATTCGTGTTTTTTCTTCACAGGTCTCGTGTTTGTGTGTAAAATGAAAATATTCTAAAAAAATTATTTTTTAAACTGTTACAGAAGGATCAGTTTGGGCTTTATGCATTTTACAGCAAGAACAAGCCCCAGTCAGACAGACTTTTACAGGAACATGGAGCAGCATTCTTTAAGGTAGGGAAGAGCAATTTTTGTATGTGTTTTATAGCCATTCAACCCATCTGTCCATATTTTGAAACTCCTCAGGAGGGATTTTTCAACTTTTTCTCTTTAAAACAAAAAATTTCAACTCCATGCACGTGTATAATTTTTCAACCTAATTTATTGTGTTAGGTGCAGATTTATAAACGGACGAGGTGAATTTTTGAATGGAAAAAATAGGGAATAGTCCAAATTCGATTTGAATTTGAAAAAAAATAGAAAATTCGAATATCGAAATGTATCATGTACTGTACCTGTAGAACCTATTTGTAGTCAATTGGTGGACTTTTGAAAAAAGTTTTGGGAAAAACTTTGAATCGAATACAATCGAATGCGCTATTCCTTTGATTCGTACGATTTGAATTCTACCAAATATGGACCTATTCGGCCAAAAAGAAACTTTGACTTAATTTCGGTTGGTCTGTTTGAATTCGAATTTCGAAGTCTTTTCAGTTTGAATTTCAACCCTTGCTAAATATGCCCCTTAATCTATGTTACATAAGTATACTTCACTGAAGACATAGCTCATGTATAAGGCCTAGGTTATATTACAAGACTATGTTTGCTTTTTTCAGAGAAAGCAGCAGGAACTGAATGACAAGATGGACCTCTCTTCCTACCTATTAAAACCTATCCAGCGCATTAGCAAATATAGCCTACTCCTGCAGGACCTAGAATGGGAGCTGAAGGGGCAGAGCACTCGACAAGTTGAGCTGCAGGCCGCTCGTGAAGTTGTCCGTTTCCAGTTACGGCACGGCAATGACCTCCTTGCAATGGACGCTATTCAGGACTGTGATGTAAGTAATTTGATGACCAGATTATTGTTTTTGAAACCTAGGTGGCAATGTCCTTAAGATGCCCTTAAGCTGGTCATAAACTGCCAGATCCTATTTGGGGCCAACATTTGACTGGGGCTATGGAGGTTCCTTACAAAAGGACCACATCAAGGTTCCTATGCACCTCTTGCCCATTGGAATTTTAAGTTGGGCAAGCCTGTTGGTGGCCGCATACACAGGCCAATAAAACTTTTGACTCGGTCTTGAGGGACAGAGTCGGCAAATTTTACAGGACCTTGTATGGCCACCTTTAGGCCTTGAGTGTATATGGTTTAGGTGGTCATGTAATACTAGCTACTAGCCTACTAACCCATAGCAACCAATCAGCATGTAGCATTTACTGGTCAGCTATTTGAAAACAAAGATCTGATTGGTTGTTATGGGTTTCATGTGCAAATGAAAGATTTTTTTTTATTACATCTCTACATAATAGGGGTGTTGTGGGTTGTCCTGTCTTTTCTTTACAAACTGGACCAATACAGCAAAAGTGATTGAACTGGCATTTGTTTCTATTTTAGTTTCTTGTTAAGGTAGACAACCCGCTTACGAGGAAAAGGAACGTGCAGTCAAAATTGTCACTTTAAAAAAATTGAATAGAAGTAAATGTTAACCTCTTTCTTCTTAAGCTGAGGGTTAAAAATGCTCTGCACCTCACTTGCTACTGAAAGATGAGACAAGGTAGGTGACAAGGAGGTTTTAAATTCCCGGTGAAATGTAGCGAGGAAGATGTAATATGGAAAGCATCAAAGCATTTATGGCTATTAAAGGCAAAGTGAATTGCCGGTGCACAGAGGGGACATTAGGGAGAGCGAGATGGATCGAGGAGCAGGGTAACTGCATGGAACCAAATAGGAGAAGGTGGCAGATTAATCACAGGCACATAGAAATGGACAGGGGCACAGCGGAGACATCACAGAGGGACAAAGACAAAGTGGCGGATTAGCTGCAAAACACCAGGGGAAAAATCACTGTTTACTAAAGGTGGAAATCACAGGTTTCAAATGACAGCTTAAAAACCACATAGAAATCTACAGCTATGCAGCTTTTGTAGAACTACACTTCCCAGCATTATCCACAAGCCATTTGCTGCACTGAGCAACAGATCAAATATATCCGTATTGCTGCAAAAACTATCAGAAGAAACGGCCATGATGAGCCTGCCTCGTCTCTCTGTGCACCACCCAGCAAGTCACAAAATAACGCTGGAAATAGATCTGTCACCTGCCACTGATTTTAATATCACTTGTCACCATTAGAAAATCCTTCACACTCCGGAGAGCCATGTAAGGGCTAATTTGTTTCCATTTATAAAATAATAACCATCACAAGGTCATTGGATTCTAAGAGGCAAGACAAATTAATAAATGGCAATATGCAACAGTCTGTTTATTTTATATCCCTGTGGTAGATGACCAGAATATTAAGATAACCCGTACTAATGTGTAATGTAATGTAATGAACACAGTCACTTATGCAGGGATATAAGTTTAACAGAAGACAGAACCCTCATAAGGGTCTCTTCCAACCCAAACAAGGTATGGTAAGGCACGGTACCTTAGAGCTCCCAACTCGTTTTGCAGCAGCTCTTCACAAACTCCTTCTCCCTCCAATATAGTATAAAGTATAAAGACTGAGGCACCAGACTTCCACCAGCATGAGCCAGCTGAGTCGAATTATACTCAACCCCTCACCATGTATAATTTAAAAACCTAGGAACAATGTATACCCCATTTACTACTTTCCCAGCCTGTGTCTTACAATTAAAAAAAAAAAAAAATACTCAGGAGCAGACCCGGATTTGTGGAGAGGCCATCAAGGCCAGGGCATAGGGCGCCAGGATTGGCTCAGAAACACTGGGGATGCGCAGGCGATACGATAGGTTTTAAATTTGCCAATCCCCATTGCTCCGGTCTCAATGAAAAGGTAGGGGATTGGGGTGGAGAATGACAGTGGGCCCTGGGGGTGCCCGTTATGTAAATCCAGCCCTGCTCAGGACCTGGGGTTTTCCAGATAAGGGGTCTTTCCATAATTCTTCATGCCTTAAGTCTATTAGAAAATCATGAAAACATTAAATAAACCCAATAAGATAGTTTTGCTTAAATTAAATCATTTCTAAAATTCTGGTTTATAAGATTAAAATGGAGTCTATGGAAGACAGCCTTCCTGTAATTCGGAGCTTTCTGGAATATGGGTTTCCGGATAACGGAACCCATACCTGTATAGCAATTTAGGCTTATTTGTATAACTAGGCCTATGAAACAGAAGTTGCATGTGATTCTGCCACACATATGAATGTTTAGACTGGAGGGATCTACAGATTTGGCCCATAGGCTATTCAGTTTGATGACAAAAGAGCTGTACCTGCAATAAATTGGCCCAGGGTCGGACTGGATTGATGGGACCCCAGCCCACATGGACCCCCGCTGGCCCAAACCCCCTCTCTCGATCTGCCTGCCCCATACAAAAACTATTTGTGGCGCCATGGGCTGTTCGGCAACGTTCTCGCATATATCTGGTGGTGAGAATCAGAAATCCAATATGAATTACAATCAGAGTTTGGTAGCTTAAAGGAAAACTATACCCCCCAAACAATGTAGGTCTCTATAAAAAGATATTGCATAAAACAGCTCATATGTAAAATCCTGCTTCATGTAAATAAACCATTTTCATAATAATATACTTATCTAGTAGTATGTGCCATTGGGTAATCATAAATAGAAAATTGCCATTTTAAAAAATAAGGGCCACCCCCTGGGATCGTAGGATTCACTGTACTCACAAACATACCAACAAACCATACATGTTAGGTCACATGAGCCAATTAACAGACAGAGTTGTGTTCATTTTGGGGGTATAGTTTTCCTTTAAAAAGCATATTTAAGGTGGCCATACACAATTTGGATTAACCTGATATTGCCCTGCCATTGGTGGGCATATTGGGAAAAGATCCGCTTGTTTGGTGACATCGTCAAACAAGCGGATCTTTCCCCAATATGCCCACCAATGGCAGGGCAATATCAGGTTAACCCAAACATTCGGCCCTAGGGCCAAACTATTGGATTATACGAAGGAAATGGGTGCAGCCTGATTTTTGGCCAGATATCAATCGGGGAGACCCGACGGACGCCCCCACACAGGGGCAGATAAACTGCCGAATCAGTCTAAAGGACCGATATCGGCAGCTTTAAAGTGCCGTGCATGGCCACCCTTAGTTGTTCTTCATATGGCTTTAAACAGGTCACCAGTAATGAAATCTTTCTCAAAGAATGTTCAGTAGTAATGGTAAAATGGTACTCGAAAGCTGTAAAAATATGCACATGGCTCTCCTCTTCTCAGACAAAGTAAAGACTATGTTTTAAATAGATTTTTCTGAATATAAAGTAACATGAATCATTGAGAAGGAGAGCACTCAGCATTTGTGTCAGTAGGCTTGATTTTTGCTTTTCTACAGGTGAACTTGAAGGAGCAGGGCCGGCTCCTGCTTCAGGGGGAATTCATGATCTCCTACAAGAAAAAGAAATGTTGGAGGAGAGTCTTCCTGTTCGAAGATCTCATTCTTTTCAGCAAAGCCAAGAAGACTTCATCGGGTAGTGAGGTCTATGTTTACAAACAGTCATTCAAGGTAATGTGAATGCATTGGTAATAATGGTAAAGACAATGACACACACATGAGGTTGTGCAGCATGAAATATGATGAACAAGAACGCAAACCTTAATCTCCAAACTTCTTCCAGACTTCAGAGATTGGCCTAACTCATACCTTGGGGGGCAGTGGACTTTGCTTTGAGATCTGGTTCCGAAGGAGAAAATTGGAGGACACATATACACTGCAGGCACCCTCAGCAGAAGTCAAGGAGGCCTGGACAGGAGATTTGCAGAAGATCCTTTGGGACCAAGCCATAAAGAATCGAGGTAAATCACACATAATAATACACCGCATCCAAAAGTGTTACTTAAAATAAGACAAAATGCATTGAAGTTACTATGATTTACTCCATGCATCATTTAATAAACAAATAAAAACTGTAAAGCACATTATTGTAATTTTTTGGGCACATAACATTTGAAAATTAGAAATATACAGTACATATATATATGCCATGCCCCTCATCCTGGGAGATTTTGCACTATTTGAATGATTGCTGATTTTAGCCTCCCTGGTTGTGGTTCATCCCACCTTCCTTACTGACCAGTGGGTGGCTCAGCTGTGATAGGAAGCAGAGCACAGAGCCATAACTGGAAATCATTAAAAATCATATTTAGTGCAACCTTTTAGTTTTTATATAGTGAATAAAGTACATGCTCTTCTATAGGATAAGTTACAGAGGAGTTTCATGACCATATAAGAACAGGGGGCCAAAGGCCAAGTGTTTTTGTACAGGTCATGGAACTCCAAGGGGACTTCTAATATCCTCATATTTTGCAACAGGGGGTACTTTATTTATTATAAGACAAAAGTGAGTCATGTGACAGAAATGACATCGCTAAGCTCTGATTATAACCGAAGACATCTCTAAGCAACATTTATATAGTGAATAAAGTACCCCCTCTTGTAAAATATAAGAATATTATAAGTTACCGACAAGTTTCATGACCATATAAAAGTATGAGGCCAAAGAGGAACACAGACATTCTAAGGTTTGCCTTTATTTAAAGTAGTTAAGAAGTTAGCCGTTATCATTCCTATTATACCAAAGTGTTACCCACCCCTTATTGATGACCAAGGAAACATCTGACTCCATTATCTTTATCTTTCCTAAGAGCTGCGCAGACAGGAACGTGTGTTCTCAGGCATCGGGTGCAAACCTTTCACGGACATCCAGCCAAGTGATTCAGCCATCAGCAGCAGAACTGTTCCAGGTTTGTACAGGGGGAGGAGATATTCATGCAAAGTCTCAAATGCTTGATTCCGCTCTTCTAATTGTAAACTAATTGCTGATTGGCTGCATGCATGATGCCCCACGTGCAAATTTGCCCAGTGCTGATAAATGACCCCTCATTGTGTCTGTGTTCTTAATTGTAGGACATTTTAGTGTCCTTAATCCAACTACTATGTACTGTATGTATTTACATCACTTGTGTAAGAGTGACATCATTTTTGCACCCAGTTGCTTTTGTTATACAGTGTGCTTTTTAAATTTCCAGGCTCTAGAATATTTATGCTTTTTCATTCTCTATCCCCAGACGACAATCTCCGTTCATCTCCTGCAGTCACTTTGCCCTTTCCAAGATCTCCTATCCCGCTGCGTTCCATGTCAGTCGGCTCCAGGAGCAGTGCCAGCAGTGCTGTATCTCTTGGTGGCTGTTCCTCCACCTCCTCTGGCCGAGGCTCACTGAGCCCCCATCATTGTTGCCCTAGCTCCGAACCGTCGTGGAGGTCTTACAAAACCGAGTCTCCACAGGAGAGGGAGGCTGGTGTCTTCTTAAGTGAGTATGCATGATTTGCACATTACCAGATTCTTCAACTCTTCTAACAGGTTAGGCCCACACACACAGCCAAAGCTGGTAAATCACAGCAGCCAATGAGCATTTAGCTTTTGCTGGCTTTCTGGTCAGAAAAATGAAAGCCGAGATCTGATTTGGTGCTATGGGATACAGTTTCATAGCACATATTTATTATTGGTATGTCCAATTTATACAAAGTTTATACAAAGAAGGAACTATGCAACATCATGCGGGTAGCAATACAGTGATGAGAGAAGTTTTAATACTCACAGGCTAAAGGAATCCCTTTTACACAACTAATTCCAGCTGAGAGCAACCTATATACATTGTTTCTGTTGGATTTATTGCTGTTGTTTCTCCTTATTTCCCACTTCCCTCTCTTTCCCATCAATTATATCTACTTTGTTTTTCCTTCTCTCAGCCGCTAGTTCCGGTTCATCAGAAGGAAGTGTCAGCGGTTTGAGTTCTTCGGTTCCAAATCACTTTCCGCTAGGTCAGCAGAACATGTGTTATCCCTTGGATTGCTGGCGCCCCCTGCACGCTACAGAGAAGCCCCCTGGAAACAACATCCCTTAAGGACTGTAGCTGAAGCTGTAGCAAAGGCTTTTCAGAAACAGACATGGACTCCACATCTAAAGCAGCTGGGCTGATATACCTGCAAGACACTGAATTTTAAATATGTAAATAAATCAATATGATGCATTTTATTTGAAATGTGATTTATTCCTGCTGGTTCTTCAGAACACCAACTGCTGCCTGGGCTCTTTGGGAAGCAATTTCTTAATTATTTATTGGGAACGCCCAGAAATTTTAGAAATTCTTCACAATCTGCGATTCTGAGATGGAATACCTGACAATTAAACAGAGAAAAATATTAAAAGATAATTATTAATGTTCATTGATGCACAGGTATGGGACCTGTTATCCATAACGCTCAGGATCCTTTCTGAATAAGTGATCTTTCTGTAATTTGGATCTCCGTACCTTACATCTACTATAAAATCAGTTAAACATGAATTCATCCTAATAGGATTGTTTTTCCTCCAACTATATCTTAGTTTGGATCAAGTACAAGGTACTGTTTTATTATTACAGAGAAAAAAGAAATAATTTTAAAAAATTTATTTTTTATCTCTTTACAGTGGATACTATTGAAGATGGCCTTCCTGTAATTCAGAACTTTCTAGATAGCTGGTTTCCAGACAAAAAATATAAATAAATATATAGAAAGAGTTTGAAGAGGCCGTACTCACAGGTCTTATGGTGCAATAAAGTTCTTCGACACGGCTGACTTAATATGTGGACTGCACCCAGACATTAAAGATTGGATTTAACAAGAGTGCCGGTATTTCTCCCGATAAATATATATAGAAAAGCAGGATCAGCACACTCTGTTATTGGTGATCTCATCCTTGAGAAAGGTCTCCATGTAAGATCGAAACGTCCGATAAAATGCCAATTAGTGTAAAATAAATCACAGTTTCACTAATAACATAGTGTGCTTTTCTATACATAATTATGATTTGATAGATAGATAGATAGATATAGATAGATAGATATACACACACACACAGATCCATTATCCGGAAACCTGTTATACATGAAGCTCAGATTTATGAAAAGCCAGTCCATTGTAATCAAATAATTAACATTTTTAAACAATTTCTTTTTTTCTCTGTAGTATTGACATGGTACTTTGTACTTCGTCCAAATAAAGATATAATCAATCCTTATTGGATGCAAAAACAATCCTGTTGGGTTTATTTAAATTCTTTTTTAGTAGACTTAAGGTATGGAGATCCAAATTATAGAAAGGTCCCTTATCCAGAAAACCCCAGGTTCCCATCATTCTGGATAACAGCTCCTGCTATTTGTATAGACATTTATCGTCCAGCTGAAATACACCAGCAGGTGTACAGCAGTAGATCTTATGGTGGATGGGACTATTTTCATGCAATTTCATCTTTAATTTAGAAAAACTGCTTTATTACTGGAATAGCAGTTGCTATGGGAATGTTCAGTGGCAAGTAAACTGGAATAGCAACTGTAGTGGAACTGAGTAAGTGGGGTGATTTGTTTTACTTTATTATCCCTTCATTTGCATGTTTAATAAGAGGGACAGTGTTGTTTCCCCTGCAGGATGTTCTCACACAAAATTAGGAAGTGGAATTAGGTGTTCTGCAGTTAGACGCACGCACAATGGGCTTCAGTCATGCACAGTAACACTGTTTCATCTTCTAAATAATCAATATGTTAATGTCCCCAAAATGCGGCAATTAGTCCTCTATTTGGCTATACCTGCAAGTGACAAAAAGATACTCAGTTTTGAACACAAGTGGCACTAATATTCCAGTCTCTGTTGCTCAGTTTCTCTGCAGCCCACTATACTGGACACAAGTATTCCTATGAGAATAATCACAGTATTCAATGCACGGATTCCCACACTGGAGAGGATGTGAGACATGACAGCGTTACAATATCTTTGGCAATCGTGACCTCGGGACGTTACACAATCTGAACAACCATTTCTGTGAAGCCATGATGTAATTCAAATCATTCAAATAATGACTTAAATGATGTTATTTATTGACCTGTACAGTGACCTACTGTCGATTGTTGATCAGGAGTCCAAGGCAAACTGATATGATCAGCACAATGACATTTGTTCACCTTTTGAGATAACTTTTAGTATGATGTAGAGAGTGATATTCTGATACAATTTGCAACTGGTTTTCATTTTCTATTATTTGTGGTTTTTGAGTTATTTCGCTTTTTATTCAGCAGCTCTTCAATTTGCATCTAAAGTAATCTGGTAACTAGGGTCCAAATTACCCTAGCAACCAGTGGCGGGCCAAGCTGACCGGGCGCCTAGGCGACCCGGGCACCCACCGCGCTCCCCATGTGCTCCTCTCGGTGCTCTCCTCTGCGCTCCCCCCGCACTCCTGAACACATTGTGGGCACACATGCGCAGAACGCCGGAGGGGAGGGTGTTAAAGCGCTGGAGGGGATGGAGGCAGGGAGGCAGAGGAAAGCGACGGAGGTGAGAGGCGGGGAAAGCGACTGAGGGGAGGGAGGCGGGGAAAGTGACTGAGGAGAGACGGGGTAAAGCGACTGAGGGGGGGGAGGAGTGCCGAAGGAGTGAGAGAGGAGCAGCGAACATGGACTAGGTGTAGGCAAAAGTCAGGTACCTGCCCAGCGCCCCCCTTTCGCTGCGTGTCTTCTGCCTACCCCTAGTTCTGGCCCTGCTAGCAACCATGCAGTGATTTGAATAAGAGACTGGAACATGAATAGGAGATGGCCTGAATAGAAGGATCAGTAATAAAAAGTAGCAATAACAATACATTTGTAGCCTTACAGAGCATTTGCTTTTTAGAAGGGAGTCGGCGACGCCCATTTGAAAGCTGCAAAGAGTCAGAAGAAAACGGCAAATAACTATAAAAAAAATGAAATAATGAAAACCAATTGAAAAGTTGCTCAGAATTGGCCATTCTATAATTAAATAAAAGTTACATTAAAGGTGAACCACCCCTTTAAGGAACAAAAGCAGTGTTGGAAAATTTACAATAAAATTACCTACCTTCATTTATTAATAAATATAGCCATGCTCAGGGCTCAGGCTAATGCCAGATGGCAGCTGAAATTGCCATTAGCCTCCTCTCCTGCCTGCACGGTTGTGTCGGTTTTGATGCAGGCATACACTGCTGATTTTGGTGCAAGAAAATCAGCCGTGTCTGCACTTGAGCCACATAACGTAGGGCTAATTTTTGGTCTGCTTATTTCACAGGCCGATTTCAGTCCCTGGCATTAGCCTAAGATAGCAGGGCCTACTTATTATTATTAGCCTACCGTTGGTTGGTGGCTATTAAAACAAGCAAAATGGAACCCCGTCGTAAAAAACAAACAAAAATCATACCCCTGATCCACCCAGCCAACTCTGGCAAAACTCTGTGATCCACTAAATACTGTCCACTCCTCTCAGGCCCCAGTCTTTTCACTTTTCTGTTTTTGAGGCCCCTCTCTGCCACAGGGCCCCTGACTGCATTACTCACTATACCCTCTAGATGGTTGCCCAGACCATGTTTCTGATACTAGGAACGTTCACAAAACATGATAAATCTATAGTTTTATGTAGCCTGAATTGTAGAAGGATTCATTTTATTACTTCTTTATTTCTATAGGTTTAAAATGTAGCACAGAAATTTACCAAGTTTGTTCCTCATTGACAAAAGCAGTGATGGCAACTACCCAGGGTGTGGGAGTTTGGCCACTAGAGGGTGGTAAGGTTCTGTTGATATGTTAAATGTTGTGTAATTTTTACCGCCACCACCAGAGGGAGAATATATAAAGGGCAATAGCAGTGCAGGAGGAGGAGTTCAAGAAGGGTGTGGTCTAGATGACAAGATCTGCTGGAGGAGCAAAGCCCAGCCCTGGAAAAGTAAGTGATAGTTTGAATGTATGGATACCTTTATGTGCCTGTTGGGAAAAAATGTAAAATGATGCCTTTAAAAAGTGTTCCATGGTCTACTACGGTAGCCCCCACCTATATGTACTCCAATCATTATTGACCATTCTGTCTTTATTTTATTTTTTATTTGTGACATGCAAAAAGAGCTGGTTAAAGATGTGGACAAGCGCACTTAGCGATTTCTGATGTCATGGTAGGACACGCCCCACACCATGCTAAACCACACCCACTTTTCTGGCAGCATGCTGCATGCTCCAAGGATGGCCCTGACTGACATCTCTACATTTGTGAGAGAGGTTGAGAATGAGTGTATATTAATATTGAGTATTGTAAGCAACAAGGGCTTTGCTATCAAGCGATACCTGCAAGAGGGTTTAAGTTTTATATTTTGTTTGTTTGCGTTTATTCTGTATTCCATTCACTAGATGGCAGTGTAAGGCAAGGAACGACCTTTAGTAGAAGGTTTAGTAGGAGGTGCTCCCTCAGTGTCAATCAGGAGGGATGGGATTGTATTGAGAAGTCTATATAGAGGAGTGTGTAGACTGCCCCAAATACTTTGTTTGATGAAGAATTAATGCTAATGACCCCAGAGCTTGAGGTTATCTGCCTAAGAGAGTTTATCACTACTCCATAGGCAGGCAAGCTAACGTTAGGCCAAATTCTATTTAACTCCACCTGGGTTTGTAAGAGATAGGAATAAGCCAGTTAACCAAGCAGCTGATGGTCCCTGGAAGAGGAAGGAAGGGGTCAGTATCCACACAGAACCTCATCTGTCAAAGACCCAGTAACAGGTGTAAGACTAAGTAGGATCTTGGATTCAGTATAAGTCAGTACCACTTAATGTTTGCTTTGTTGTGATCCAGATGCCTGTGAAGCAAGAGGGCCAACCATCTGAGTAAACAGAGTCACAGGAACGCGGACAGTGGGAGAAGCCAAACACCATGTAAACCCCTCTCTATTTTAATACAAGTGGTGACCAAGTGAACATTTAAAGCGTTGAGATCAATTGTGAAGCTACTACAGCTATGGGATCTGTTATCCAGAATGCTCGAGACCTGGGCTTTTCCAGATAATGGATCTTTCCATAATTTGATCTTCATGGAGTAAGTCTATTAAAAAAAATCATGTAAACATTAAATAAACTCAATAGGCTGGTTTTGCTTCCAATAAGGATTAATTATATCTTAGTTGGGATCAGATACAAGGTACCGTTTTAGTATTACAGAGAAAGGGGAAATCATTTTTAAAAACTATTATTTGGATAAAATGAAGTCTATCATAAGTCTGAAGTTAGGGGCTCCTGGTAGAAAGTGATTACTCACCACAAGAGGGAAGAGGCCCAGGTGCACCGCCCTGAGCCCTCAGTACGGGGAGCGGACAATCCGAAAAGTCTTTGGAGCAGGTACTTAATGAAGGCAAACTTCCACCAGGCAATTAGTTCCAAGTGAAAAGAGTAAGAGTTTATTGTGTCCACAGCCTTACGCTTTCATGTCATAAACACTTAATCATAGGCTATCTTAACAGAGTCATGCCTCAAATATTTAAACAAACGTGCACCAATCAAAACAATATACCAATTAACAAAACAACCAATCCCAGGTGCAACAATTACTATTCAGTTTCAGTAGGGGTGGATAAAGGTTACAACCCTGACCCTTTTTGGGAGCCATATTGGTACACCCAAAACTGAATTTAACTGATGCCATATTAGTACACCTCAGATAAGTTTAAAGTGACCATGTGCCATATATATATATATATATATGTATGTATATGTATGTGTGTGATCAATTGTGAAACTGCTACAGCTATGGGATCTGTTATCCAGAATGCTCGAGACCTGGGCTTTTCCAGATAATGTATCTTTACATAATTTGATCTTCATGGCATAAGTCTATTAAAAAAATCATGTAAACATGAAATAAATCCAATAGGCTGGTTATGCTTCCAATAAGGATTAATTATATCTTAGTTTGGAACAACTACAAAGCTACTGTTTTATTATTACAGAAAAAAAGGAAATAATTTTTAAAAATTGGAATTATTCTGATAAAATTAAGTCTATGGGAGATGGCCTTCTTGTAATTTGGGGCTTTCTGGATAACAGGTTTCCAGATAACGAATCCCATACCTGTACTGAATTACACAGATATGGCTTTCCAGTTAGTTCCATTTTAATTGCACACCCAAGAAACTGCAGTGAGCTCTTGTCTTTATTTGCTTTGATGTTTTTTTTTTTCATTTTCCCTGGTTTTATTGGCTAACGATAAACAGTAAGTTTTATAGCACATCAATATCATCTTAATCTTATCTCCCTCATAAGATTCTTTGCTTTACCAGGGATAGGGAGCACCACATAATCACCCTCTTCATATTCAGTTCTTGTTCACTGAATTTGGTTTGGGGAAGGTGGGGTGAGTGACACACAAGCAGAAGTGGGTGGAAGGAGAAATTAGGAAATGTGGGTTCAGAGAGTTAACTGTATTACAGTAATGAGACGGGAGTTCAAGCCTAAGGAAGAGCAATGCAATAATGAGGACGGGACGCAGTGAAGCTGAGGTTAAACAGAGTTCTTCAAAGGCAGAATATAAATCACTGTGCATGATGGGAGCTGGCACCAGTACAGATGATTGGGGTGGGAGGAAACAGTATAATTAGATAAATGGATCATTCAAGCAGCTGCTGGGAAAAAAAACTATAAACCTACTCATCTTGTTAAAGAAATTTTAGAATTAACTATTACTATGATAGTGCAAATGCTATTTTGTTGTTAGGGCCTGCAACGCCGGCAACCAGACAGCAAACTGGAAAGCTGCAAAACAAAAGGTTACAATATTTAAAAAAAAAAAAAAAAGCCAAATAATCTTAGATTAGTTCTGAAAGGCACACCTTTAAATTCCAATGAGCAGTCATCATTTATAGTTGGATACAGTTTCTGGAGACTTACAATTATCTGCCCTTCCCTTACAGGATAAAGATAGTCCTTGCACCTTTGCCTCGATGCAAGCGCATGCGGTTATTTTGGAAGCAGAATATGGTTACAAGTGCATGTTTCACACTTGAGGGTAAATCAATAGGTCTGTGAATGGTCACATTCATCCAGGTCATGGTATGTCTATAGTAATAAATCAAATCAACTGGACTTGCTGTCTTTTCTTTTTCCCGTGAAGACTGTTTCACTAGTCATCTTGCTGACTTTCTCAATTCAGGAATTTCTCAATTCTGCATTGAGGAAGTCAGTCTGATGACTAGTGAAACATCATCAAGGGAAAAAAAGTACAGCAATTCCAGTTAATTTTACTTATTACTATAGATGTAATCAATAATAACGATGACTTTTGGGGAGTTATATTAGAGGGAGGTATTGACAGCAACCAGCATTGGACTGGGGTGTGCAAGGCCCAACAAGGTCGCTATCCTAGGGGCCCCACACCCTCTCTTGGGCTCTCACTACCACCCACTCACCCAGTGTCTTGATTCTGACCAAGTGGGGCTCATTTATAAACCAGTAACCCATAACAACCAATCAGAAGTATTGCTTTCCTTGTTCAACGTGCAGCTGACTGATAAAAAAAGCTCATCACTGATTGGTTGCTATGGGTTACACATTTGCCGAGTGTTTATAAATGAGCCCCACTGTGTCCAAAAAATCTGTACAGGTATGGCACCTGTTATCCAGAATGCTCGGGACCTGGCGTTTTCCGGATAATGGATCTTTCCGTAATTTGGATCTTCACACCTTAAGTCTACTAGAAAATCATGTAAACATGAAATAAACCCAATAGACTGGTTTTTGCCTCCAATAAGTATAAATTATATCTTAGTTTGGATCAAGTACAAGGTACAGTTTTATTATTAGTAGAAAATATTTGCCGAGCATTCCATTCACCTGTAGAATTAAAAGAAGTACATTTTTATTTTCAACTTATAAAAAGCATCGATTCCCTGACAGTTTCGTATCCACCGATATGCAGTCATAGGTGTCTAAGGTCACTACATATCGGTGGATACGAAACGCGTCAGGGAATCGATGCTTTTAATAAGTTGAAAATAAAAATGTACTTCTTTTAATTCTACGGGTGAATGGAGTGCTCGGCAAATATTTTCTACTGATCGTGACTCACCTACAGCTACGGGCTTGGGGCGATGCACCCGGGGCCACTCGTTTGATCTGGTGAGTTCCTTCTGGTAAATTACCCTCTATAATGTTTTAGGCATTTTTTCAACCCAGGAGCGGGACCTGGGGTTTCTACACTCGGGTCACCACCTTTTTCGGGTGAGCTGTTTCAATGCGACTGGCCGCTAGCGTTGTAAAAGGCACTAAATAGCAAAGCTTTTGTATATGGATTTTTAGTTCTCTAATTAGCGGCGTTCACTTTTGTAAATATTTACAAAAAGTAAATACAGTTTTATTATTACAGAGAAAAAGGAAATCATTTATTACAATTTTGGAATATTTGGATAAAATTGAGTGTATGGGAGAAGGCCTTTCTGTAATTCTAAACTTTCTGGATAATCTGTTTCCGGATAATGGATCCCATACCTGTACTGTATGTACTTTTTATGCCTGCATGGTTTCTCCCACAACCCATACGTATACAGATTACTATGCCCCTGATTAGATTGTAGTAGCATGCAAAATGTGGCAGGGACCTTCTTGCATTGCAAGATGTACCTTAATATTTAATCTTCTTTAAGTGCTGTGTAAACACTATAGTAGCATTAAATAAATAAAGGATAACACTGATACTGTATAAACAAGAGCATAATAGCAATACACAAAGATTAACTTTTGTGTGTCTCCCTTGAAAACAAAATTGCTATTTTAGTTTGCAGCCCCAGGAATACACAAACACAGCTCATAGAGAATCCTCTGTTTTGGTAGATACTCTCATTGTTTTCTAAAGCAGAGGTCAGGATTCAGCCCACAGGCAGCTAGGATATATCTTTAGACAATACATTCCTTACAGCCTTCTCATATTGGGATGGATGACCAAATTACAATGTTTTACCCATTAGCTCAAGTCTAGTGAAGCAGAAAAGGGGTGCAGCCCCTGAGACTTCCCCATCAGCCATTGGCCATCCTTGGCACAATGCAATATCACAAGGTGGGATGAAACCTATATCCTTTGATTGTTCTAAACAGGCAGGGTGACAGTAGGGTACATGAAGGGTGCCCTGCAGACAGGACCTAGGGCAGGGAAGAGAGCAGTCCATGGAAAGTATAATGTATCCTGCTATGGAAGAACTTGTGGTTGTACAGAAATTGGGGAGAGATCAGGCCTTGGTGTAGCGGAGTGTAAAATTATGGTGTTAAAAAAAGTTAACTTGTTAATGTTTCATAAATTCTGGTTTTAATTGCCATGCCTTATACACACACACTTTTCATCCCAGAAATTCTTCTTTGCCTGAACTTGTCCCAAAAGTGATGTGAAATACCAGCATACTTGTGAGTCTTAAATAAAACAGACACCTTTATAAATACCGCACCTGTCATGGATTCTTTTCACAGTCACAATGCATGATGGAAGGGTCTTGTTTCTGCTCGATATGCCTTGAAATCAGCACCCAGAGACACAGATCTGGCTTGTCTGCTTTACTGCATTCCACATATATCCATCTTGACTGCTTTACTATATTCCCATATCCATGTGCTTGGAGGAGGGATATCTTGACAGTAAGTGCACCTGTAAGCCATTAATGGCTAATTCTAAGCAACATTTCAATTGATCATTATTTATTTTTTTAATAGTTTTTTAATGATATGCCTTCTTCTTCTGATGCTTTCCAACTTTCCCCAACTGGCCCCACCAGCCAAAAAATGATTCCTCTGGGAGGCTACAATTTGATTGTTGTTTGTTACTATTTATTACATATTTTTCTATTCAGCTCCTATTCATATAACAGTCTCTTATTCAAACGTCTCCATTGCTGCTAAGGTAATATGAACCCTAGTAACCAGATAACTGTTGCAGACTGGAGAGTTGCTGAACAAAAAGTGAAATAATTAAAAAACAACAAATAATAAGAAATGCAGACCAAATGCACATTGTCTTGGATTGTTACTGTGTACATCGTACTAAAAGTTCAAATGTAAACAGTCCCTTTAACTCCAATTTTATAAACGGCTGATTATATGAGTGTGCTATGGATATTGGTTGGAGTATAGGCCATGTTTAGATGTCTTATCTGCTGATTCACTTATATCTACCAGTGTCTGATACACATACAGATTAGGAAGAGGACTTGTAGCTCCCCTTTACTTCCTGCTGTTCCAAACAAACACAGCAATGGAGAGGCAACCATATTGTGTATGGATACAGTGCGGGGTCAAAGCTTCGATGGCCACCTACCTAACAGTGTGATTTGCGGCTGAAAATGGCAAGGTGGGTTGAGCATGCGCAGGGAAGGAAAACGATGGGCGGGGAGGATCTGTATACTCAGTCCTTTGGAATGCAACACGTGATCCCTTAGAAAAGTTATAACTCACTGAAAATTCAGTACGGTAATTAAACAACTTAAGAGAAAACTGTAAACATCTTTGTATAATAAGCCCAAATATTTGCTAGGTCCTTAAGTGTCACTGAAACTATTTACCATGATCTTTACCAGTCAGTAAAGTTAAAACAAATACTGAAAAAAAGGAAACACGTTTTAAAGTTAAAATATACCTTTATAGCATAAGTATATTAATAAGGGGAATATATCATTTGGGCCGGGTGATGTTACACAACCTAAGGAAAGTACAGTGTCTAGAAAGCATGCATCACATTTTGATCAGGCAGCTATTTGTTCCCTGGTTTTTGGTTGTGCCCTTTGAACCACTGTTAAATAATCACAATCGTGTCTGTTGCCTTGAAATATGTAATATTTGCACATCCCTTTAATAGTGGTGTGGATATGATAATATGGTTATTCCTCTGAGTTGATTAGCAGCTGCCATTTAGCTTGTGCCTTCCTCTTTAGAATGTAGACACTGTTTATAAGCCCAGGAAACATATATTTTAAAGGGGACCTGTCACCCTAAGAAATAATTTCAAATTCTTTTCTATCATGTTAGTTGAGCAAAATAAACTTTACTGACACTGTATTTATTATTTAAATTTTGTTTCCTTCTGTTTTGGAATTATACAATCACAGCAAGCAGGCAGCTGCCATTTTGTGGACACAAAATTAAGATTAAGAAAAAAATTAAGGGAAATTGTGTATCACCCCAAAATCTTGTATATGAACCAGAATGAGGGACCTAATGTCCATGTGCAGTGCCCTACACAAATATAGAGCCTGAGGAGTGAAGGGGGAATGTGGGAAGAGCAGTGACATGTAAGAAGTGCTGAATGGAAAGTGAAAGTAATTGACTGCCCCTCCTCTATGACACGGGCATAGAGGCGGGGCAGGTAATATTTGATTGAGAGTTTAGATATTTAAACACCTTTATAACAGGTATGGATGTTTTAATGAAAAAATTTTTAGGGTTCCATATTTAATTTGGAAAGGACTTTCATTATGAAGTTTTTTATGTGTAGGTGACAGGTACACTTTAATGAAACTGTAGAATGACCAGGACATAAGGAGCATAAGTTCTTGGCAGTGCATCACCATAGTTTACCTTGGATTACTTTACACACATATTTTTGTTTATCCCTATTGCAGCAAGCTGTGGAGGCTTTGTTTGGAGGCCGTGAAAAAATGAATGGTGCTTAAAGCCAGAAAAAGTACAGGGGGCCTGTACAGGGGGCCTGTTATCTAAAATGCTTGGGACCTGGGGTTTTCCAGATAATGCATCTTTCCATAACTTGGGTCTTCATGCCTTAAGTCTACTATAAATTCATTTAAACATCTTAGTTGGGATCAAGTACAAGCTACTGTTTTATTATTAGAGAGAAAAAGGAAATCATTTTTAAAAATTTGGATTATTTGGATAAAATGGAGTCTATGGGAGACAGCCATTCCGTAATTCGGAGCATTCTGAATATCGGGTGTCCGGATAAGGGATCCTATACCTGTACTGGTACTACCAGAAAAAATAAAACAAAAATAAAGAACAAGAAAGTCAATGAACACAGGAGGGTATACTCACAGCTCACCCCAGTCCCAGGGTGCAAATCTACAACAGTATTCCAAAAAAATGTCCCTCCAAAAATAATAATAAACCAATGAATTAAAAAAATACAAAATATTTATTAGGATATATCGGACAGAACCTATTTATTTGGAGGCCCCCAATTGTTGGAAACCAGTAGATTCTTATCCACGGTTCTCTGTAATAATAAAACAGTTGCTTGTACTTGATCCCAACTAAGATATAATTAATCCTTATTGGAAGTAAAACCAGCCTATTGGGTTTATTTAATGTTGACAATTTTCTAGCAGACAATGTATAAATATCCACATTCTGAAAGATCCATAATCAAGAAAAAAACCCAGGTCCCAAGCATTATGGATAACAGATCCCATACCTGTACCACCATCCAGAATGATCTGACCTTGACATTACATGCAGGGCCAGAACTAGGGGTAGGCAGAAAGGCACTTGCCTAGGGTGCAACAATAGGGAGGCGCAGTGCAGGTACCTCTTCTGCCTACCCCCAGTTCATAGTCACTGCCCTCCCCTCTGCTGCTTCCCCTCCTTCAATAACAAACAAGGGAAAGTTGTGCTCACCACTAATTTTTAAAAACATTAGGCAGGGGTGCAATGAGGCTGTGACCACAAAATACATATAGACAAATACAAGAGTCCTCTGCACTCAACCCATTATCAATATATTTAAGACAGAGACATTTTGTGCATACTGCTACTGAAAAATGCCTTACCCTTTAAACAAAACAGGGATTGTTTGTCCATATATTGCAATATATTTGCTCAGATGAATATTGAGCATAGGACTGGCCAGATATGGGATGACTTTGACGTAGTTGGCCAGCTCAAATATATTGCAATATATGGACAAACAGTCCCTGTTTTGTTTAAAGGGTAAGGCATTTTTTAGTAGCAGTATGCACAAAATGTCTCTGTCTTAAATATATTGATAATGGGTTGAGTGCAGAGGACTCTTGTATTTGTCCCCTCCTTCAATGTCAGGGTGTGTGTGGGGGGAGCAAGGTTGCCGGTCGGATTTCCTAGGGTGCCTAGTTGGCTTGACCCTGCTTACATGACTTACATGTGTATGCTGCCATTAACTGCTTAGACTTAGGGGTTCCCCAGGGGTTGTAATAGTAAAGACTAAAAGAGCACATATATTTCACTACAGAGAGTGCTGATCCTTCATAGGCTTATATTGGCATTACTTATCGTGCACTTTTCGTTTTGAAGGGTTTGCTTGCTGGCACTGGGGGGGGCTATGTAAAGTTCCTTTATCACCCAGGGTTTTATTTGGTCAACCGCTCTCTATTTATCAGCCACTCTGCTGTCTATGCAGGGCCACCATCAGAAATCACGGGCCTACCCACCATGACAAGCCCCGCCCTAGAGACCACATACACCAAAAAGCCACACAAAGATGGGCGCTAAAAACCCAATGGTGGTCAGGGACCCCCCACAAAAGTTAAAGAAAACTTCACTGGGGCCAGCCTCCCCTCCCTACAAGTAAAAAAAAAAACACATTGGTGGCCAGGGTCTCCCCCCCCCCACATGCCTCTGATGAAGCTGTGAGCAACAGCGAAACGCGTTAGGTGAAGGTGAACACACATCGGTCTATTACAAGCACCACGAGGAGGTCTGAATCGGGCCAGTAAACACTATCCTCTGGGACTTTGTAGCTACAAAAATTGGACTGAATGCGATTTTACTAAGGGAAAGAAATGTGAGTGCATTTATTGTTGTTTTTAAGAAGTCATTTTAAATAAAACGGTATTATACTATTTCCGGTTTTTATCCGTGCTCTGGAGTCTACAGAGGGTGCGAGGTCTAACAAGGATCGTACAGGCGGATTTAATAGACATGCTATAGCACGAGAGTGGTTTGTAAGTAGGCATTTTACCTAAATGGTGGAGGTGTTCCAGATTTGAAACACGCAACTAATTGCCACACTGGAGAACAAACCTTACTCTTTACCTATATCCCTAGAGTATTTGTTTTCTCTAACTAGACGCTTATTGGAGAAAGGGGAGCACTTCTGAAATAAGTCAGTTTAAAGCACTTGGTGATTCCCCTCATTTTGAGTGAACGTATTACGCTATGTTGGTTCCTAATTTCTGTTGCCATAGGCGCTGATCCCTTTGTAAATATTTCCCTGAAAATATATATATTCGTTTAGAATTTTTTTCCCCCTCACAAGGTATAAAAAAACATTGCTGGCCAGTCCCCCCCCCCTTACAAGTAAAAAAAAAACATTGGTAGTCAGGAGCCCCACAGAAACTTTTTTAAAAAGGTACCCCCCTTAAAAGTTAATACAATTTGTGGTCAGGGGCCCCATAGAAAATTTAAAAACACATTGGTGGCCAGGGGCCTATAGTGTATTTAAAGAACACATTGGTGTCCAGTGGAATTTACCTTAAGTTCTTCTTCCTTGTCCTCGGCGATGACAGCTTCTTCAGTTTCCTTTGGCTCTTTTGGCGCCTTCAGGACTTCAGCTTCGACTCCTTTCATGGCTTTGGGTCTTTTCACGGCTTCAGGACTTCAACGTCGGGTCTTTTAGTGTTTTTTGGTCTTTTTGTGGCTTCAGGACTTCAGTGTTGGGTCTTTTTGTGGCTTTAGGTCTTTTCACGGCTTCAGGACTTTAACATCGGGTCTTTTCATGGCTTTGGGTCTTTTCGCATCTTCAGGACTTCAACGCCGGGTCTTTTTGGGACTTCGGCTCCGTGGGATTTTCGCTCGTGGGACTTTGGCTCCATGGGACTTCACTTAGGCACTATCAAGGGGGGCCAGGCTAATTCAAAAAGTGCAGCACAGCCTGGCCCCCCTTTAGGCCCAGGCCAGGTACTACTTTAACCCATGTGCCACCCCCCCAATGGCGGCCATGTGTCTATGCAATTTGGTTGTTTTTCTGTCAGGCTACAGACAGAATATAAGGGGCAGATAACTGGTACATCATGTTATTGTATCTACAGGGGAATAGGGATGAAACAGGGATGGAGATGCATTCTCTCACCTCCTGTACTTCTGGGCTATATTCTCCTATTTCACTTCAAAGAAGACATAGCTGAACTATACTTAGCAACAGGCTGTCTTGAGAGGCTATTTTTAAATACTGAGGCAAAGTTCATTTGCTAGTTATTCTGCGAAAGGAAGCTCCATGCTGAGCATTTATTGCCTTCTTAGAAACATAAACCCTTTCTGCATCCTCCTGTCTGTCAAAGGATCCTCAAAATTGTAACTCAGGGCAAAATGTTACCAAAGAAAGGAGTCTTTATTCCTTGAGTCTCTTTGTATGCAAGGGCTTTATTAATTTTATCAGACGCTAGAGATCCTTGCCAAAGAGTTTGGGGGCAAGAAATGCAAAAAATCAGTTGCAAAATATCATGTTTTTTTGCCCACAGTGCAATTTCCTCTCTTGTATTTGTGCCTGACGTCAGATAAAAGATTTGCTACTAACTGAATGGTTTATTTTCTTCCTTTCCTGCATAGGAAGCAATTGAGCAATTTAACTAATTCATGGAAAATATACAGAGTTACTGAAATAAACTCTTTCTACAACATTGATCTAGTTTATGCTATTTATTCTCCTTCCTGTCCCGTCTTCATTCCCCTCCCCATTCCCGTATTATTATATGTAAAATCAAAAGCTGCAGGCATAATATTTTCACATTATACAAACACATTAACAATGGCTGTAGCCTGTATCCATACAAACACATGGCATAACTCACTCTACGGACCTGGAATTATTTTCCCAACACAATTTCATCCTTGTTACCGTGCATGTGTAACGCATGTAACATTCAAAAGAATATCAGAGCATTTACTAACAGAAGCTGGTGACAGAGCTGAATTCCTATGAATCGTGCTGCCTTTAGTCATTAGTTTTGACAGTGCAGAAATGCATGGGTTCCATAACATCTCTCCTGGCTTTGCCCCAAGAAATGCTTAGTTATGTGCATGCAATGTATTATGCCTGTTAGCAAATGTCTCACAGCGGGAAGCCATATGTACAGAAATTGCCTTACACAGTCTTTTAATTCATCTTGCTTAACGTCTGACATTCCATACTGCCTGACAAGGCACTGAACTTGGGGGAGCTGACTTTGTAGCACAAGCATATAATTTGATTGAGAAATACCAACACTTATTTTACATTCATATTCCAGGCAAACCGACTTAAAGGGCACCTATCACATGAAAAATGTTTCCTCCAGCAGAGATGCAAGCCAACAGAGCCCACTCTCCCAAAGGGGGAAGCAATAGTTATTTTTGCATTAAAGCCTCTTAAGCCAGAACTGGGCCCTGCACTAGAGGGGTTACTTATTGTGGGCATGCATGTGATGTGTAGGATTGGAGGAAATGTTGACCAATCCAAAAGTGAATGAGCTGGGGCATTCGTGCATGCGTGATCCTCAACATGTTCCCCAATATGGCCAGCCAGTTACCATGTTGGGAACTGTAGTCTCCAAAAGCTATAAGAATAGAAGCATGATATCTTGACCCATAAGGCAACAAAGGACACAAACTCTACCCAAGTCTAATAACCAACCAGATCTAATAACATCTGCTCATTGGAAACCAACTCTTAGGAGCAAATTCATCCACATTCAGGCAAATGATCGCTGACAACAGAAGTGAGTTCCTGAACTAATAGTAGCGCTCCAAAATGTTAGCTGGAGATTGTGTGATTCTAAAAGTATGTATGGCTGAGCCAGGGTTCAGGGTCATATTTCTTAGGGTAATTGTTTATTTTACGCCTTCACCTCCAGTCAGAAATATTGCTATTTTCTTAAAAGACCCAAAGGAGAGGACCAGTGAACCAGTGGGATACTAGGAAAAAAAACCGGTGGGCTCCGGCCTTCATGGCTCCCTCCAACCCAGACCTGCTCCTCTGTCCAGACAATCCCTTTCACTCTGATCACAGCCACAAAGTTAAGGAGGTAAAAGTTATACAGCACTGGGGGGACAGACACCAATAGAAGGGCCCTTGAAGTTGCAGCCCCGGTGGGCCCAAGACACCCCAGTCCAACCCTGAAGAAGCCTACACCTGTTTACACAACACTAGGAACTCTATTTAAAAAAACATGAAAACAATACAATACAAAACTTGCCCAAGTAAAAGCAGTCAAGGTCCCATTGAAGTCAATGGGAGCTGAGCTAATCCTATTGGAATAGTTTTTTTAGCCATTCAGACTTTGAGGTTTTTGAATTTCTTTCACTAGTAATTATCTGAAAAACTATATTTTTTAGAGATATTTGTATTTTTTCCTGCACTTCTTTCCATTCATATTTTTTATACTCGGATCTTTTAATAACTTTCGTGGCATTAGCAATTTTTAGAGCTCTAGTAAAACTTTAATACCACCAAAATTCGGCCTGAAAAAAATGTCCTCTAAGGGCAGAGACACACAGGGAGGTTCGCTTTCCAAGGCAATTAAAGGGGTTGTTTACCATTAAATTAACTTGTAGTATGATGTAGAGAGTGATATTATGAGATAATTTGTAATTGGTTTTCATTTTTTTATTATTTGTGGTTTTTGAGGTATTTTGCTTTTTATTCAGCAGCTCTCTGGTTTGAACTTACCCTAGCAACCATGCTATGATTTGAAAAAGAGGCTGGAATAGGAGAGGACCTGCATTGAAATATGAGTAATAAAAAGTAGCAATTAAAATAAATGTGTAGCCTTACAGAGCATTTGCTTTTAGGTGGGGTCAGTGACCCCCATTTGAAAGCTGGAAAGAGACAGCAAATAATTCAAACACTATAAAAAAGAATGGCCAATTTTAAGCAACTTTTCCATTAGTCTTTATTATTTTTTTTGATATAGTTTTATAACTATTTGCCTTTTCTTCTGACTTTTTCCAGCTTTCAAATGGGTGTCGCTGACACCATCTAAAAAACAAATGTTCTGTAAGGCTACAAATGTATTGTTATTGCTAATTTTTATTATTAAGGTCCTCTCCTATTCATATTCCAGTCTCTTATTCAAATATTCAAATCAATGCATGGTTGCTAGGGTAATTTGGAATCTAGCTACCGGATTGCTTAAAATGCAAATTAAAGAGCTGCTGAATAAAAAGCTGTACAGAACTAGTAAAATGACAATATATTACACTGTCACGTCGGTCAGCCTTCCAATGTATATAAATTATACATAAAGGAAATCCTCCTTCATCAATACAATGACATTTTAGCTGTGAGAGGTAGAGAATTACTCGGAACACCCTGCAGACACCATCTCTGGCACATATGTCTTTAGATAAGAAAAGAATTCTGTGCATCCAGCTGAACTCCTCTGCTTTAATCCCTCCTGCCAACTCCAGCTCTCATGTGTCTTCTCCCATCATTTAGGGAACAGCACAGGAAAAGTTGGACAGCACTGCCTCCAGGGGTATAATAATGAGACTAGAGTCACCCTCCCTGCATTTGGGTCACCATTCCCAGCTGTCTCTCAATGGCTACTGCAAATAAAAAAAAGTAAAAAGAAAAGGTGGTGCTTTACTTTATATCAGGGGTGTCCAACCTTTTAGGGCTTCCCTGGGCCACATTGGAAAAAGAAAAATTGTCTGGGGCCACACATGAAATACACAAACACTTTTGATTTGTAAAAGTAAAGAAAATACACAGAAAAGAACTACAATACCAGTTGGATACCCAGATGGAGCTATACACTGGAATATGGGACACCTGGATATAAAATAGACGTATTATTATATTATTATGACGTTTCCTCGGGAACTGAGCGTTTCAAGCTGGGCCACATTCATAACCATCCTGGGCCGCAGGTTAGACACCCCTGCTTTATAGGATATTCCAAGAAAATGAAATTCTAGGAGACTTTGGGACATACAGTACCTCTGCCCTTATAATGAATAATTAAACACTAGACAGATTTGTACAGTCAGTTTTGGGCAAGTGATATGGGAAATACATCAATTGGATACTTTGAAGCCAAAATGCCCTTTAAAACATGTTTCCATGCAATATTTATATACATGTATGCAATTGTATTTGAGTGAAATAGTCAGCTGTCACGTGCAGCAATTCTAATGAGGCTTTTATTCATGGGTAGAAACGTGGAGGTCACAATGCCTACCCATTTGAAAGAAAAATAATGAGCATTATACAGAGTATAACATTACATATGAGACAAGATGGTCTTGGAACATTCCACAGTGATCCCTGTCTGATAGCTCCAGAGTATGTTATGGGCAGTGCATTTCTTATTCAAATAAATGAGAAGCAGCTTCCGTCCAACACTTTTTTTGGTTCAGTTGGTTTCAGATTATTCACCAGAAATAAAGACTTTTTTTAATTGGTTTCTATTTTCTATGTATGACCATTTCTATAATATTGAAGTGTAAAATTTCATTTTTCACTTTCTAAAGCAGCTCCTACTCTGTAAACTGTTCTAAATTGAGAGATGTCTTATCTTTGTCCCTGCTGAGCAGAATCCCGGAGTTTCATTACAGGCAGCTGTTAGAATTGATGCAATAGTTGCTAATATTCCAGCTAAATTTAAAATGTTGCAATGTTGAATCACTGAGCTGCCAGACTCAAACACCAGAGAGAAGGACGTTAAACTTTAAACTTAGATTTTGGAAAAACAATAAAAAATAAAAAATGTAAAGTTACTGAAAAAAGTCTTTATTTCCAAATTTCTGAAAACGATTGAATTTGAAAAAGTGTTTGGGAGGTGAACATCCCCTTTAAAGACAAGGAAAGTTAACCTCCGGGGGGGAATTGTTAGGCACCAACCTCTGAGTCCACCCAGCCCTGGGTCCTTAACAGAGGTTGGTTACCAGGCCCGGACTGGCAATCTGTGTGTTCTGGCAAATGCCAGAGGGGCTGCTGTAAGATGCCATAAACAATCACTATTTAGTGGGCTGGTGGGGGGCTTATTGGGCCACTGTGTACTTGAAATGCCAGGGCCTATTTTGACTCCCAGTCCATACCTGGTTGGCTCATGTGCATCGGGCAGTTTTCCATGTGTGGGTGGTGCTGTGGGTGTCATTGGCATGGTACAGAAGGTGGTGGCAGGTATGGGGTACAGATTTGGTCCTCCAGTGGGCAAAAGCAGTGGTGTAGCGAATGGGACCTAGGCCCCCAGCAAATTTGTTTTTGCCTGATCATGACACCCCTCCAGTGGAAATCATCGGTCACTTAAGGTGCGGAAAATCGTGAGTCCCCCACAGTGCCTAAAGGAATCCTGTGTGACCCGTGTTTTCCTGTGCGTCGCTGATCACTCACGGACCCTCCTACAGAGGAAGTAGACCTGGGCCTGTCCCCCCTGCAGGTGTGGGTCTGCATCGTCCAAATTAGCCATGCATTGATTTGAATAAGAGACTGGGATATGAATAGGAGAGGCCTGAATAGAAAGATGAGTAATATAAAGTAGCAATAACAATACATTTGTAGCCTTAAGCTGGCCATAGATGCAACGATCCGATCATACGAATCGTGGATTCGTACTACTTTCAGACCATATGTGGAGAGTCCCAACATTTTTTGTCTGGTGGAGATCGGTCGTTTGGTCGATCGGACAGGTTAGAAAATTTCTGTCGGCTGCCAATAATATCTCTGCATATATTGCCGATCGTACGATTTTCAGTGCAAGACTGTCACTTGTTTTGTGGGACATAACCTTTCATACGATTGCTGTCAGGGGCAGAACATCGGCTGATCTGTTCTTTTACTACTTCATTTGATCAGAATGGTAAGACTTTGATCTGAATGGTTAGTGGAGGGTTGGGAGATGGGAAAGTCCGATCGTACTTGATTCGTATGATCGGATCTTTGCGTCTATGGCCAGCTTTACAGAATATTTGTTTTTTCACATGGGGTCAGTGACCCCCATTTGAAAGATGCAAAGAGTCAGAAGACTATTTATAATTACAAAACTATATACAAGAAAAAATGAAGGCCAATTAAAAAGTTGCTTAGAATTAGCCATTCTATAACATACTAAAAGTTGGTGAACCAGCCCTTTAAATATTCATGCAGTATATAAGGTAAGGTAACTGATTATCAGGTAGCATTTAATGGCTAGCTGTTTGAAACCAAATATCTGATTGGTTGCCTTGGGCTGCTAGACCTTGGCAAACTTTGGGCATTTATTACATAATCCTGCATAACCCAACTCTCTAGCTTTAATGTACCTTCCCTATTAAACCACTGTAGAAACAAAACTACATAACACTACACTAATGTTCCCACATCACAAAAAGTGCACAAAACATGGTTGGTAGCTCCCAGTAACTCTGAATTATACAAACAACATTTCCTGTACACTCCCTCATTTTCATTGTATATGCTGGTGTCAAAAGTGCACAGCTTAGAGGAACTAATAGCAGTCGCGTAAGTAGATATTAATGGACCCCACAGCAAATTATTTTTCAGGCCCCGAAAATGTCTAGAGGTTGACCTGTTTTACCAATATTTATTTAACGTGTATATGAATAGGGGCCCCTATACCTCCTGTAGCCCATGCAGTTGCAGGGTCTGCTTCCTCTCTAGTTACACCCCTGACTAATAGCAAGTAGCAGTCATAATGACCATATTCCTCCTCTCATTCATATTTCTATTTGCTGTTGCTGCAACTGATTTGAAAGCAGAGAACTTTAGCATAATTACCCAAAATATGGCACGAATGGCAAATAATAATAACTGTAAATGAATGAATCACTATGGCTATCATACCCAAGATGATGAGAAATTGATGCTCTTTGGGTCTAATCCAAATATTTATCTAAAGTGCAGAGTTGATTCTGTACTTCTCTCATACTCCTACATTCTGATAAACCACAACGTTAAGCCAACAGATACATTCAGACATTCTTCAGTGTAGCACTCGCTAACCCCAAAGGCTGATAAGAAAGTATTAGCAGACACCAGCAAATTCTCATTCTACGTTTTTTTCAAGAAATCAAGAAAAAGGTTGGATATTCTTGTGTGCTGTAATGGCAATATATAGTTAACACTTAAGGGAAACATTTGATATTTGATATTTACAAATACATTATTTCTCAGGGAAACAATGGTTGTAATATTCACCAGCTGTGATAATATACAAACTGACTGATAAACACAAACCGACAGCGATGCTTTAGGTAAACTGCAGTTCACAAGTGATTAATATAAACGGAGAGCACCAAAGCGTTCTACACAAACGTACATTTCTAAAGGGATCTACACAAACCTTTCCGAAATAAACAGCTCTAGAGATAAAACCAAACTGTGGATGTGATCCATACAATCATACAGTTCCAAGATGTACTTCCATAAAATACTTTACTGTAGGATATACACAAACCTACAAGCAGGGGAGTAACTATAGAGGAAGCAGACCCTGCGCCTGCAGGGGGGCCCAGGAGGTATAGGGGCCCCACGAGGCCCTAATTCATATACAATTTCAATAAACATTGGTAAAACAAGTCAACTGCTAAAAATTTTGGGGGCCTGAAAAATAATTTGCTGTGGGGCCCAGTAATATCTAGTTACGCCACTGCCTACAAGGAACTAGACTTATAGACATAAGCAACACAAATTTAGCCAAAGTGTTCTACACAATACTATACACACACCTTCATTATGGAAAAGATCTACAGTACACAAACCTACAGCATAAAATTGGTACAAAATCTTCTACACAAACCTATAAACATCTGCCCAAATCTACAGCAGTAAATAAATCTAGACGAATCTAAACCACGGAAGTGATTATTCAATCCTAGAGCACCAAAGTGTTGTATTTAAATAAAACTAAATGGATCTAGACAAACCTAAACACCGACATCAGTAATACAAATCTTTAGCATCAAAGCGTTCCAAAGAAACCTAAAAGTAATCAAGGATCTACACAACCCCATACAATTAAATGGATGGACACAAACTTGCAGCAAAGAAGTAATCCATGCAAACCTAGAGAGCCAAAGGGTTCCATGCGAAACCTTTTACTGATTTACACAAACCCCTTAAACTAAATGAAGACACAAACCTATAGCACAGAAGTGATCTATACAACCCTAAAGTCCCTAAAGGGATCTACACAAACCTGTATAATTAAATGGATCTAGAAAAACCTACACACAATACAAATGTAGATCACCAAAGTGTTCGACACAAACCAGCATGCCTACTTTATCAAAAAAGTATTTACACAACCCTATAGAACTAATTGAATCTACAGAATCCTACAGCAAAGTGATTCATACAAATCTGGGGTACCAAAGTGCTCTAAGCAAACCTACAGTATAGAAGTGAGCAACACAAACCTACATTACCCTGGGGATCTCCACAAATATTCATCAGGTTTGGTTTTGATTTGTTCCAGTCTGGTTTTAAGAAGTGGAAGCAAAGTTCTCAATTATGGCCAACAAGGGTAAGACGCCCGTCCTCACTTAAATATGTGGAAGCAAGTGTACTGGAAAAATGACAGCATTCCCCTTTATAACAGTTGGGGATTCATCTGAGCCATATTTATTTGTTCTGTTCCTGTTACTTTGTTGCTCATAATCTGAAGCAAGAGAAATACAATAATTCCCCCACACATGCCTAAAAATGGTTGAAGGTGTGATATTGTAAGTTCTGGAATATTACCTTGTAAATGGTATAATATGATGCTTTGTGTACTAAATGTTATGTATACGTGTGATTAAACACCCAAAGTCAAAGTGCGATGACTCCAGACAGTAGTAAAGTATTGTGTACAGTGAGTCAGGGTGAGACATTTATATAGCACGGGGCTGTCTGATTCTGAAGGTGACAGCAGCTTAATTATCTTGATTTGTCCCAGCCTGCATGTTGCTGAGACTTCTCTTAGGGATTTTAGGCAACAATTTCCCATCTTATAGACAAACATATCCGCTCTATGATTAATATCCAAATAGCGTTCTACTTCATAAATAAATGAAGGCTCCAGACAGAACTCAACCCCTCTGAAACTAGAGGCAACAACATTTTGAATATCATGCAGGCTATTAACATCTGGTTCAAGGGACCTCTGCCATTGACTCCTATACAACCTTGCTATTCCAGGATCGGGGTATAATAAACCTCAAAAATGTGTGTTTTTTTTTTGTTTGTTTTTTTTAAACTAGAGTTATTTTTTTTAACTAGCAAATGGGAGTTTTGATCAAAAACAGCTCGAAAACTCAACTTTTTTATGAAAATACAACTCAAACCTTAATTAATAACCCCATAGCCATTGTAATGGAGTCTGGGTGTCAATACCCCCAGACAACGCTCCCGTAATTAAGTTTCAATTGAATAATCACTTCTTTGCACTCACTTGCAATAAAGACCTAGGTGTTAATACCCCGGGGTCAGCTTCACATCAAAGAGAAATAGAAAATGAGGGAACTCACCGGTCAGTGGTCTGGATGCATATACCCCAAACCTGTCGCTAAGATCATCCACATAACATTTATATTTGATGATGTTCTTAGTACGGAGTGTTTCACTTTATAGATGTGGGCATCCTTCAACCAACCCATATACAGGTTGGCGTATGTGCTATCCGGTTGTAAAATACATCAGTTTTGACAATCTCACATTTAATGAGTGAATTCCAGTCTCGATAGGTCTACCCAAGGGAGGACCTTGGGTAGATGTTGGAAGATTGGGATGACTGGAAGAACGTCATTTTTAAATGTTTTCACGGAAGAGACACCATTATATATATATATCTATCCAATTTGCACAGAAATTTCTTAAAGTAAATGGTCGGATTTGATCTCAAATTGGAATATGTTTTAATGTTATAATTGTTGTAAAACTTAATTTAGCTGTATCCAAAACAACCCCTAGCTAGCTTTGCATTTTAAGATTAGTTTGAATAAACAGAATTGATGCTAATCTCATGTAAATTCTGTTTCCTTTCCTTTAGGGCAGAGGCACACACTCAGATTCGGGGAGATTAGTCGTCCGGCCGCAAAATCTCCTCTTCTTCGGGGCGACTTCGAAAAACAATGCGCACCGATAGCCATCCTGCCGGCAATTTACATTCTTGCCAGCGTGAGGCAGTTCGGGGAGATTAGTCGTCCGGAAGAAGAGGAGATGGGTGACTAATCTCCCTGAATCTGAGTGTGTCTCTGCCCTTAAAATTTGTTATATGCTCATAATTAAGTGGCATAGGCACTTGTTTGTATCTTTTTAATGGATTAAGAAATAAAATTCAGTTTAAAATTAATACATCAAAGTCCAGTCTGAAGTGCAATTTGCATGTCATGTGATCATTGGCAGGTCTGGCACTGGCTAAAGCTGGACTCGCTGCACACACAAAACTGCACCAGCAACCCCAATATGTAACCCTAACCCACCCAACATATGAATATACCTGCACATTACTAACATATAGTATAAGCAGACATAAGTCAAATCTTTTTTTCTGTCCCTGCCCTATTGATCTCCCATTTTAACTTCCAAACTGCTGCTGCTATGGTAAATAAGCCCTAGCAACTGACCAAAAAGCTAAATAATTTAAAAATACACGAATACCAACTGTAAACTGTCTCAGAATATCATTAGTATTGTACTAAAAATTAACTTAATGGATAAATATACCTCCCTTTTTCACATGAGCTCATTCAGTTGAGCATATGTAGAAAAGGTGCATAAACATCTGTTTGATTTCTGTATGGGATAACAAGGAACAGTCCCCCATCCACTTAGGCTCACAGTGTCATGCAGCCCCTCCCTCACCTTGTCCCACTGTGAAGTGATGGATTCTGGGACTTGAAGTCCCTCTGCTAGTCTTCCAGAGTGGGCGGTGCACAGATTCTCTGGAAAGCAAAGGTATTTCAAGTCCCAGAAGGGTAGGTTGCCTTTAAAAGGTAACAAAAGAATATGATTTCTGGAGCTTTTAATGTTGTGAGCTCTAATACATCTTCTAGGCAACAGGAGCCCCCCTTATAACATTTCCCAGATTCATTATTTTACAATGCAAATGTTATGTATCCCACCCTCCATCTTTCTGCATTGTTAGGACTAAAATATTATTTTATCAGAATGCTCAACACTAGACTTTAACAAAACTTTATCATTACAACAATACTGCATTAGATACTGTTCATACAAATAACCTATAGATAATAATGTCCCCACTCAGTTTTGCTGGAACTATATGAGTCAAGATAATTCAGAGGAATTTCAGTGATGACCTTCATATCAGCTGTTCGGCAACATATGGTATCATACTGTGGCATTTACTGAATGTGAAATATGCACAAAGGGCTGTTATTTTGTTATAGCCGAGTCTATTCTTAGCAAACTTTCATTTGGTCTTCACTTTTTATTTTATGGGGTTTTCGAACTATTAGCCTGCCTCTCCAGTCAGTAAGCTATCTCGCTGCACATAAGCCCTAAAATTAGGCATTTGTGCATTCCTATAGAGGCAGATTTATCAAGGGTCTAAGTGAATTTTCGAAGTAAAAAAATTTGAAATTCAAAGTAATTTTTTGGATACTTCGACCATCGAATAGGATACTATGACTTCGAATTCGATTCGAAGTAAAAAAGTTAGAATATTCGATAATCGAAGTAATGTCTCTTTAAAAAAACTTTGAATTCAATAGTTCGCCAAATTAAACCTGCCGACGTGCTATGTTAGCCTATGGGGACCTTCTAATGCATTTTTCTAAGTCTTCACACATCAAAGTAAAATTGTTCGATCCTACACTAAAATCGTTCGAATAGTTTGATTCGAACGATTTAATCATTCGATCGAACAATTTTACTTTGATCGTTCGATTGCCAAATTCGCTGAAAAATCCTTCGACTTCGATATTCGAAGTCAAAGTATTTTAATTCAATGGTCGAATGTCAAGTATTTTTTCCTTCGAAATTCGACCCTTAAATCTGCCCCTAAATGCATTGACATTAAAACTTACATTGTATTCCTATTCTTTATGTTGTTGCTTAGGTATACGATCCGTTATCCGGAAACCCATTATCCAGAAAGCACGGGAAGGCAGTCTCCTAAATTTCCATTTTAAGCATATAATTCTATTTTTTTTAATTAATTTCTTTTTCTCTGTAATATTGAAACAGTGCCATGTACTTGATCCTAAAATATAATTAATCCTCATTGGAGGCAAAATAATGCTATTTGGTTTATATATTATACTCTTTTCTACTGCAAATTACAGAAAGACCTGTTATACAGATTGTGCAGGGTCTGGGGTTTTCCCAGATAACAGGTCCCTATATTTCTATTTAGGTTGGCCTTCTATTCATCCTATATTCTGGCTTCCTCACTGCAGCCATGCTGCTACGGTAATTAATCCCTAGCAACCAGCTAGAACTTCCAGTTCCAAAGCAGAACCCACAGTGCAAAGAACACTGCTTTCAATATTAACTACATCTACAAACAATTAAAAAATGTTTTATAAATGTGTGCTGAAAATGTTCCTAGAATCAGATTTTTTTATATTTCATTATAGTGGAGTTGCTTATAAGGGTGTTGGGTGGTGACATAGGGAGGCAACAATTGGGTGGATCTGCAGTGGAATGGGGGAAGCTGGACATGGTGGGAGTGGGTATTGGGCAGATCAGGGGTGGAAATGGGCAGGCTGGGTTCATGAATGGGCTAACCAACAGCGGAACTGACCCAGCCTTAACTTGATGTTTTATCATCTAGGGGCTGATGAAATTCTGACAGTGTTGCAACCCGATTTGTAGTCAGAGGATTTGCTCACTCAGTAACAGAGGTAGCTCAAGCTCTTTAAAGTAATGACTGGAACATTTAAAGAACTTATAGCTTAAAATACAGAAAGGTCACTTTAAACCAATTTTATTGTGGTGCCCCACACCAGGGATATGTCCCAGTTTACCATAGGGCTCTTCATGCATTTCTAGCTGCTCATCAAATGTAGCAACATCCTTTGAGGTTGAGAGACAGTAAATATGAATAGATCTGTAGGGGTGGGACACAGCGCAGTAGGGAACAGTGCGGTTTGGAAAAACCATTTGTAAATTAAGGGAAATAGGTGTACTTTTATGAAGTGATCTGTGTAGTTTAAAAAAGCCTTACTGTCAAAAGAAACCCAGTTAGAAATCTCTGTAAACATGGAAAAATCGTCACACAGGAGGGAAAACAGTTTGTTTAGTTTGGAACTCCCTCTCTGACATGAAATAAAATATACAAGGTGCCATTTATTAATACAGAGCTGTACAATATCAGTGCATGAATATGCATTCATTAATGGCTAGGGTTTTTTTTTTGGAGTAATATGAAGAAGTCTAGCCATTAACCAATGTGCTTTCTGTTTTCTTGAGATAATGTTACATGCAGGGGCGTAACTATAGAGGAAGCAGACCCTGCAGTTGCAGGGGGGCCTAGGAGTGTAGGGGGCCCAGTGAGACCCTAATTAATTAGCAATTTTAATATATCTTGGTAAAATAGGCCAACTTATAAATATTTTGGGGCCCTAAATTGAATTTGCTATGGGGCCCAGTAACAACTAGTTACGCCACTGGTTACATGAGTTCATATTAGACCTTCAACCAAAAGGATCTTGAACTATCTTTCTGTCTAAGCAACTACCTAGTATAGGAGAGGTACAGGTATGGAACCTGTAATTCAGAATGCTCAGGATTTGGAGTTTTCCGGATAACAGACCTATCCGTTGATGACGAAAGTCCATGTTTAAGGAGTGTGGTGTACTTCTGGTATATAGTAAACTGCCTGCTCTCTACCAGATGGAGGATTAAATATAACATCCAAAATTTGGAAGCACTAATGATCCTGCCTACACAGTGGCACATAGAGCAAGTAATCACAGATAAACTGTATATCCAGCCCATATTAAGCACAAGGGGGTATATTTATCAAAGAGTGAAGTTAATAGTGAAGTTCCGCCACTAGAGTGAAATTCCGCCACTCCCCATTCATTTCTATGGGATTTTTATAGGCGTATTTATCAAAGAGTGAACTTTCACTTTCACCCATTGATAAATACGCCTTTCAAAATCCCATAGAAATGAATTGAGAGCTGCGGAATTTCACTCTAGTGGCGGAACTTCACTCTTTGATAAATTTGCCCCGTAGGGAGGAGTATAGAATAAAAGTAACCCTGATTGTACCCTGTCAAAAGACAGGGCATGGTGAGTTGTAAACAAAAAATAAGTGACTACATATATAACCTGCCCAAACAGAGAGAAAGGTAAGTAGCACACATTAGATGTAACTTGCCTAGACAGATAGATAGCAGTGCGAGTATTAGAGAATCGTAACCTACAGGTGCACTGTGTTCAGACACATGTGAGGTGAGGGGAACATAGAGTGTGAGTAGCCATAGGGTCACTCTGCCTCAAAAGAGGGCAAGGGAAGTGGTACAGAATGAGTAACGACAGAGGAACAAAACCCAGTAAGAGGAAGAGGTATGTGGCACAATGACTAACCAGGGATGTGTATGGCCCAGACTACTATTGCACAGAAGTGTGTATCCCAAACAGAGGTCAAGGTAAAAAGTACATGCAGAAGTAGTAACCACCGGTATACAATATCCAGACACATAACAAGGAAATTACATGTCCAGATTGAGAAACCAAAGTATTAGGGAACCCAGACAAAGAGTAAGAAGATTGTCACAATAAGAATGAATAATCACAGAGGATCCCTAAACAGTGTGCTATATATACTAAGAGAGGAACTACATGTATGCAACCAGGCAGAGGGCAAGGTCAATAGTACATAGATAATGAATAATCATAGATAGATCATCACTGACCGAAGAGAGGTTAAATATACGTTTATAAAAGAATAACCATAGAGAATGGTGCGTAGGATGACAGACGAGTAACTAGGGCTCCACAGCAAATTCTTTTTAGAGACCATGAAACTCTAGAAAGCTATGCTCACACAGTTTTAAGAGTGTTGAGCATGAACAATAAATATTTACACAAACATTTTACTAGAAACATTGAAGAAACACAATGACAACCCTTGGCACCCGTACTTATAGCAGTGATTAAACTGACCTTTGCACCATAGCCCCTTGGGATTCAGAGGGCATTTATATTCATTTCCTGCAGGCACCTATCAATCTTCCTAGGCCACTTAAAGGAGAAGGAAAGCTACGGAGGCATTTTATTGCCAATAGATTAGCTGCAATAGTGCAAGCTAGAATGCTATATTTATTCTGTAGAATGTTTTACCATACCTGAGTAAAAAGCTCTAGAAACTCTCTGTTTATTTAGGATAGGAGCTGCAGTATTAATGTGGTGTGACATCACTTCCTGCCTGAGTCTCTCCCTGCTCTGGGCTCAGATTACAGTAGAGAAGGGAGGGGGGAGGAAGAGGAGCAAACTGAGCATGCTCTTGCCCAGGGCAATGAGGTTTAAGCTGAAGGCAGGAAGTCTGATACAGAAGCCCATGTGTACACAATAGAAGGAAAGAAATGTGGTGTTTCTTTTGACAGGGGACTCAGAGCAACATTACTTTGGGGGTTTACTGGTATATTTAGATGGACCTTTCTGATTAGGCTTATTTAGTTTTAACCTTTCCTTCTCCTTTAACTGCCATGCAGTATCTATGCCAACTAGTGACCTTACATGGCCTGGTCACAAATGGAGTAAAGGGCCAAAATGATATCTCAGTGTCCCAGTTGGAGCAGGACCACCAGAGGTTATAAAGCTTCAGACACTTCCAGCCAGAAAGGAAGAGAAGGGGCACTCACCCACGCACTGACAATACCTTGATTTGGGCAGCATTGGGCACAGCTCAAAGTGTTATCAGGGGTATGACTAGGCATTAATTAATGTGGCATGCATAACCAGATGCAGCCAAAACACACCTGATAAATAGGCTAATTGGGTTGACACTAGGGAAGATACTGTAACTAGAGATAAAGGTATATGGCGTGTGTGTGAGGACAGGTGCCCGATACAAGGAAACATCTGTCTTTTTGCCAAGGAGAGAGATACTGGGGTAGGTAGCGGTACCCGGGAAATTAGGAATTGTTACTTGCAACAAAACCTCTGTTTTGTCCTTTCCACTGGCTAAAAGGCAAGTGAAACCATTTGTGGCAACTGAAAAGTAGCTGTGGTGCAAATTTTTCTTTACTGGAGATTTGTATTTTTGCTGGTAGGAAGGAAACATGGAAGGTTTTGTCGCCTATAGTAGCCAAGATTATAATGGTCGGTGTGCCATCGCCCTAAAACATCCACCTAGTGTTAAATTGTGGTCACTTTAAATGAATGTGCCAGACTATTACAATGAAAATTGTTAACTTGTGTACAGCTTGAAAACAAACATTACTAACTAAGCACAATATATATGTGTGGGGGGGGAGAGACAGGGGGGACATGGAGAGATATCATGCAATTA